>NC_056730.1:407864608-408142108 GCF_019279795.1 Protopterus annectens | reverse complement strand
ACAATCACAGCCCTTAAGGTGAAATAACATACCTAACACACTAGTAATAGGTGAATCAACAGTCAGGCACACTGATGCCCCACTCACTAGGATGGACAAGGAGAAGGTTACTTTTAGCTGCCTGTCGGGAGCCAGAATCCGCCACATAACACAAGCACTCAGGTCACTCCAGAACAAGTACAAATATGACTCTGTCATTGTTCATGTTGGTGTGAACGACCTGAGACATACCTCCCTGGACTACATGAAAAGAGACATGGAACAGCTCTCTGATCATGTAGCCCAGGCAGGTATGACCCTGACCCTGAGTAGCATCCTGCCCTCACCAAGAATGATACCTCAGTATAAAGAAAAAATGATCAATTTCAACAATTGGTTAAGCTTCTGGTGTCATTCAAAGGGGATCCAGTGTCTGTCAGCTTGGGATGACATGCTCGACAAGCCACGTTGCTTCCCAAGAGACGGCTTGCACCTGTCACCCCTTGGCTTTCGAATACTGGCCAAGGCTCTTGCTGCCCCCAAGTGCCTTTTTTAGGCAAGGCTCAAAATTCAAACCCACCTCCGTACACAACACAAGTAAAAAACTGAGGGTTATGCTACTCAACGCCAGGAGTTTAAATCTCAAAATGCATGCGCTCTAAGCACTCCTAAGTATGCAGAACGTCGACATCTGTGCAGTAACTGAAACCTGGTTCAAGGCTGCAGAGAGCACTCCAGCACTACTGGGCTACAACTCATACCACACATTTCGGCCACAGAACACGGACCGAAACACAAAAGGAGGGGGTGTATCCATATTCATCAAGGATACCCACACCTCCAGGTTAGTGGCGCAGCATGATACCTCTGAGATCATCCATGTGCAACTAACATCGGGCAAATCTGCAATGCAAATTGTGGCCTGCTACAGATCACCCTACATGACCCAGGACCACCACTCTGCTTTTCTGGAGACACTGGAAAACATGAAGGTCCTACCGAACACCCTGATCTTGGGAGATTTCAATTACCCTACCATTAACTAGGAAAATGACTTGAGTACAAACTCCCAGGCTCAGCGCTTCCTGGAATTTATCAACTCAAATGCCCTGGATCAGCTGGTAAACTCCCCTACCAGAGGCCACAACATATTGGACCTGGTCATCACCAACATGGGCGACAGGTGCTCCGTACCGGAGGTCAACCCGTCACTGGTTAGATCAGACCATAAATTAATCACCCTGGATGTCCCCACCCCACCACCACCCCCAACCAAGGAAACCACAGTGAAAACCTTTTCTAAAGCAAACTTCACCTTACTTAAGTCAAAGGTGGTAAGTTTCACAACCCCCACGCTAAAGGATAACACTGCCCAAGATGCAGAATCCTTTACAATTGCACTCTATGAGCACCTACAAGGATGCATGGATCATGCCATCCCTAGCAAAACCAAGACTCACTCCCCTAAGAGAAGGAAAGCAGTCTGGTGGACCCCTGCCATAAACAGGTTATAGAACAAAAGCAGGAAACTAGTTCAGAAAAAAAGCAAATCCCAAGAAGGAAAGACGTCCCTGATCGGTATCAGTAAGAAACTAAGGTCCCTCATAAAATCATCCAAGGCTAACTTCGAAAGAAAAATAGCCAAGGACTTGAAAGATAATCACAAAGCCTTCTTTAGCTATGTCAAAAATCTAAGTGGCAACTCGCAGATATGCTCTGAGATAGTGCAAAATAGCACAAAATATACTGAACCTACTGATATTGCCAACATACTGGCAGATAGATTCAGTGCAAACTTCACCTCCCTCTCACCTTCAAAAGGGTCCACAACAATACCGGAAAAGTGTAGTGTCCCGGAAATCACAGAAGCACAGGTGAAAACAGCCCTTTCAAAAGCCAAAAACACAGCATCAATGGGGCCAGATGGTGTCCCAGGCTGCGTCTTGCACGAACTACAGAACGAACTAACCCCCCACCTAAACACGCTGTTCAACCTCAGCCTTTCCACAGGCTACGTGCCTATAGAATGGCGCACAGCAATGGTTATTCCACTCCACAAAGGAGGAGCCACAACTGACCCTGGTAACTATCACCCCATAAGCCTGACTAGCCTGGTCTGCAAGGCTATGGAGCACATCATCATGGAACTCATTAACAAAGACATTGGGAACCTCCAAACACTTGACTCGACCCAGTTCGGCTTTGTTAAGGGCAGATCATGCCTACTAAACCTGGTTGACTTCTTTGAGACAGTTACCAAGGCCATAGATGAGGGAAAGGTGGTTTACACAGCCTACCTTGATCTCGCCAAGGCATTCAACACCATTCCTCACTCGGGTATTATAGAAAAACTCACCAGCCTGAACATAAACCCCTACGTCACAAGATGGGTTGCCAACTGCCTTACAGACAGAACTCACACGGTAAGAATAGCGGGCTCCAGGTCTGACTCTAAACCAGTCACAAGTGGTGTCCTGCAAGGCTCAGTTCTGGGACCCCTACTGTTCGGCATATATTTCTCAGACATACAGGCAAACACAGGAGGACTATGGCTAACCAAGTTCGCCGATGACTACAAACTGGGAGCCATAATTGACTCTCCGGCTGACAAGGACATCCTCCAAAAAGGCCTTACTGAGACAGACACCTGGTGTCAAAGTCATGGCCTCAAGCTAAATGCCAAAAAATGCATAGTCATCCCGTTTGGGAAAAATAAATCACCCACGAATTACCACATAGGTGGCAGCCCCCTTAATACAGAAGGGGTAACAAGAGATCTGGGGACCCAGGTAGATAGTAATCTCTCCTTTGACAATCATATTGCCAAAGTAGTTAGGAAATCCTTCTATGTGGCCCATCTAATTACTAAGGGGTTTGCATCTAGAAATAAAGAGGTTACAGTGCCCCTCTACTCATCACTCATCAGACGCATCATAGAGTACAATGCCCCATTTGGGATGTACCTCACAAGACACTTCCAGCAGCTTGAAAGACCACAAAAGCACCTCACCAAGAAGATTACTGGCCTCAAACATATGTCCTATGCAGCCCGACTGAAAAAACTTTGGCTGTACTCAGTGGCATATCGCATACTCAGAGGTGACCTCTGCCTGACTTACAAAGCCATGTCCAACTCAGAATTGATGGACATGCTCCACCTAAAGAAATCCAAGTCACTGTGAGCCACACGCTCTAGTGAGCTAAACCTCGCCACAACAATAAATAAAACATGCTGGAGGGATAGATTCCTGTCACAGAGACTCCTCATGCTTTGGAACAAAATTCCTAACTACATTAGGCAGAGCCCCTCACTAACACTCTTCAAGAGAAGCCTTGACGAGTGGATGGGTAACAGAAAGTACACCCCTGGGATCACTTCATTGGCTCTGCTTGACAGAGGCTCAGTTAATTAATCAATGGGGCAGCAAAAGCCGACACACTCTGGCTAGGCTTATAAATGCCCTTGGGCAGATAGCCTAGTACCTACCTATGAACCTATGAACAGCAAGTGACTCCCTCTTCCTTAACTACATACGTAACATTTGGAACTCATTACCTTCTGCTGTTACCTCAGCCATCTCAATGGTTACATTCAAAAAGCTATTAAAAGAACACCTAAAACTCACCCTCCAGGTTGACCCCTCCAAATCATACTCACCCTCTTCCCCACTGTCTTGCTCCCTCTCACTTCTATCCCTTGAAGAGGAATTGTAACTCCTCCCTGTGTTGCATCACCTGCTAATACCCACCCCAACAGTCCACAAATACACACATTCCAACTTGAAACTCAACCTCTACTCACAAAACAAACCCCTAACATCTCACCCAACCTCTTCTTACTTATGTATGTCTCAGGCAATGTTATAACTGGAAATTTGTACATTCTATGTACCTATTGTAGTTTTAAACTTTAAAACTATGGAATCTTGTTAAATCTTGCATTTACCAATGAATATTGTACTTTTAAACTTTAAAACTATTGAATCTTGTTAAATCATGTGTTTACCTATAAATATTGCATGCTATGTATAAATCTCATACTTGATTGTTATTAATCTGTGGAGCTTTTCTCCCCGGGCCTCCGCTGAAAATGGGACATGTATCCAGTCAGACTCTCCCAGTCAACAAATATAAAATAAATAACATAAATAAATAAAAATAAAATTTTATGTAGGAAAGACAGAAAGAACTATAAACGTAGAATTTATAAACATTATTATGACATTAGAACACAAGACAATAACAACGCTCTTTACAAACATACTTTAAAATGTAAAAAAGCCACATTTTTGTTTTTTGTTCTTTAGGAGATTAGGCAAAATATTAGAGATGGGCCACTGGAAGAGAAAACTGATTACCGTGAAATTTATTGGCGACTAATTCTGCAGGGAACCCCCCCGGTTTAAATGAAAATATTTCTCTTGTCCCTGTTTTGAAATTAAGGGCTGATAGGCTTAAGTATAGGTGCAATGAATTTATTTAATTGATTATGTGTTGAATTACTTTTATTTACTGAGTTATTTTAAAGAGGGCTGTTTAGATTTCATATTTGCTATGATTAGGGATTTTTACACAATAATATATGCATACAAATGTTTGGCCACTTGAGGGTAGCATTGTCTATACAGTGTATACATGAAATACACATAAAATACATGTAGTATATTCAAAAATGTTATTCTGTTTCAACATTTTATTTTCTTATTGGGCTATTATATTTTTAAACATTTGTATAAAATGTAGTTTTAGATGGACAAGGTTTGTAACTCCTAGGTTTGGGAAGATTCTTTTGGTTTTAGTATACCCAGCTCTGAAAAGGTTAATTGATTGTAATTATCTTTAATCACTTTTATCTTATTAAGTGAATATATAAAGAGGGAAAGACAGTTAAATTGTTCATCTGATGAAGTCTAGTAGATATCTATGAAAAACATGGTAGTTAATTGTTTTATTTTCTAGTATTTATATATGTTTTCAATAATTTTTTTTTGTCCGTTCAAAATGGAGAAGACTTGTTTTTATGGTTTCTACTTTTGCTGTACTTCTACAGTACCTTCATTGTGTTTTTGGTTTTGGCATTCTTCATTGCTGGTACTGGTTTCCAGAGTGGTTTTATAGACAAAGTATAGAGGAATGTAATCTGATGTGGTATTGCTCTAAGGCCTGTAATAAGAAGTTTAACAAAAGTCCCGATGTCCCTGTCATTTTTATTCTCAAAATATCATTCTCACCACTGATTATTGATATTCTACCTTGGGTTAAAGTTTATTTTCTTACTGTGTTTCACATTGTACTCTTATTCACATTAGTTTTTCCTTATTCGTTTTTCTTAGTATTTATGTATTTACATAAAATAATATATATTAGCATGCACTTTATACTGGCATCACCTCTCATTTGGTAAGTTCAGTGTTACTGTCTTTAAAGCCGCGGTGGTGCAGCGGTAGCGTTGTTGCCTCACATCAAGAGGTTCTCCTGTTCGATTCTCGGCTGGAGTGCCTTCTGTGTGGAGTCTGCATGTCCTCCCTGCAGTCGAGTGGCGTTCGAAAGACATGCGTGAATGGGTGCCGTTGAAGGTTGGGCGTCGGGCTGGCAGCTCGGCACCATAAAAAATCTACTGCCAATCATTAGCGGACCGGAGTTCTGCTGTGGTGACCCCAAACCGGGAAAAAGCCGAAAAGACAAAACAAAGTGTTAATGTCTTTAACTTTGTTGCATTAACACATATACCCTGGAGTTCAGAAACATCACTGCCATCTTTACACTTGCGGTAACTATTTTTGATTCAGAGAAAGCTGCACAGTGTTTTTATTTGAGAAGGTGCAGCAGTACCATAATGGGCAGTGCCTCTGGCTTACTGTAAATGTAAAGGAGACATTCTAGGGGAGCGGCATATGATAATGAGGCATGCACTGTCCCCTGGAAATGCCTGCAGAAAATGGTTTACACAGCCTAATGATTCATAGAACTGCTTGGTTGTGTAAATCACCCAACCAGCCATGTTAATCAACATGGCCAAAAGTTCAAATTACTTCATTATTTTCAATAGGAGTGACCAAATTAGAGGTATATGCTGGGGAGTTTAGTGGACCGGTTGTGGTGGAGGATTGTGCATGCGCGTATATCTGTGTGGCAGCATTTGAGTGTATTCACAGGTATGAGTGGTGTTAGGTGATGTGTCTACTTTGGGGTCACAGTGGGGGGGGTGTTAATTAGGCAATAAGTAAAGTAGGAGTGTATATGGGTGAATATATTCATATGTGTGGATACAATCAGGTGAGGGTGTGTGTGTGTGTGTGTGTGTGTGCTTATTGTACCGTGAATGCGTTTTTGTGTGTGTGTGCTTATTGTACTATGAGTGTATTTTGTGTGTGTGTGTGTGTGTGTGTGTGTGTGTGTGTGTGTGTGTGTGTGTGTGTGTGTATGTGCGTGTGTGATGTGTGCTTAATGTACTGTGAGTGCAGTTTTGTGTGTGTGTGTGTGTGTGTGTGTGAAAGTGTGTGTATGTGTGTGTGTGTGTGTGCTTATTGTACTGTGTGTGTATTTTTGTGTGTGTGTGTGTGTGTGTGTGTGTGTGTGTGTGTGTGTGTGTGTGTGTGTGTGTGTGTGTGTGTGTGAGGGATTCCATACCTCTCAACTTCCTCTAGACTTACAAATACTGGCTGTAATATAGGGAGGGATACTAGACATTAGGGAAACATATTCAATAGTATTTTAACTCATTTAAAAAGTTAATAGAACATATTTTGCAGCAAGAAGCTGCAACTGAAAGACTACTCATATGAAGCTGATATTAGAAACTAAGGATAATAAAAAACCTTTATCTATGTAACTGTCTGACTGATTTTGTCTATGTCAAGAAAGTGGCAATTTAAGTGGTTAAGCATTGGCTTTCAGGGAACAAGAAACAGTTGGTCTTCAAGGGGAAAGAATCATGATGTCAGTACTCAATTTAGATCCGAGGAGGTGGAGGATTCCTGATTGGAGGCTTGAGTAGGAAGAATTTCCTTTCAAAAAGGCCCTGCAGAGACTATGGGACATAATATTGTGGATCCTGGGCGATCCCGACATGAAAGTTCGCGATAAGCAGCCAATTGAACTCTGACTGTGGAAGAAGAGGAGCCTGCATAGAAAAATCTCTGCTAAGAAGTCCAGGATTGCCTGAACAGAGGCAGTGAAAGGATCACTCCCTCTTGGCCTT
Organism: Protopterus annectens; assembly: GCF_019279795.1. Lineage (NCBI taxonomy): Eukaryota > Metazoa > Chordata > Ceratodontiformes > Protopteridae > Protopterus > Protopterus annectens. Next base: position 408,134,928 of record NC_056730.1, on the reverse strand, counting down.
AGCCCAATAAGAGAACGTTTCCATTTGCTTGTATAAATCCTCCTGGTAGAGGATTTTAAAGAAGCTACTATGATGTCTCTAACTGGGTTAGAGATCAAAGGAAACCTGGCTAAAGGAAGGAAGTGGAGCAACCAATATGCTGTGAGGTTGAGAGAGAGAGGATAGACCAGTTGCAGCTGACCTGGATTGGTGAGTCAGAAGATCTGGCACTGGGTCCAGATACAATGCCACCTGCAAAGGTGACGATGGAGAAACGGGAACCAAACATCGAGCCAGTGAGGGCAATGAGAATCAATTTGGCTCTCAAAGCGGTAGCTTTCTGGATAACTTGAGGGATCAGAGGAAAGGAGGGAAGGGCATAAAGAGAGTCTGGGGCCCATTCACTTGGTCAGGAGCGTCTCTGGGGGATGGCCTGGAAGAGGGAAGAGAGAGAAGAAGTCTGGGCATTTGCTGTTTTGGGAGTAGCAAAAGATCGCAACATGGTCAATAGGCCCCATTCCAGAAAAATCTCAAGTCCGCTATAGATTTGCTTGAGAGACCACTCGTGAGGCATGAGAATAGCTCTGCTCAATCTGTCCGCCACAATGTTGGTTTTCCCAGGGATATGCGTTGCTACCAGAAACCGATGAGAGGAGATCGCCCATTGCCATAGTCTGGTAGCGCTTCACACAAGGGTAGGACTTGGTTCCGCCCCTGTTTTGTTGATATACCAAATCTACAGACATGTTGTCTGTGTGGACTGCAATTGTCCCACGGGAAGAAAGTCGTTGAGGGCTTGTAACGTTAAAAAAAAAGCACCGCTCTCATCTCAGGACATTTATGCAGGTGGTACTCGAACGCTGCCACGTCCCATGAACCATCCTTGCCCTGATAATGACCCCCCACCCGATCAGGGAGGCATCCGTGGTGACAGTGGCTATCGGGGATGGGGGTACAAAGTGTGCTAGCTTGGTGAATCTGAGGAGATGTGATCCACCAAGCAAGATGATCTTCGTAGAAGTCTGTGTCACCAGAATCTGGTGACGATTGGAAGTTGTTGGTACGACCACTGTGTGAACAGCATCCACTGAAGAAGAAGGCGCATGTAGAAGCTGCAGCCAGGAAGAAGAGTAATGGTCGAGCCATGAGGCCTAATACCTTTAAAACCATTCTGGCCTGTACTTTCTGGTTGGCTAGAATGATCCTGACATGACTTTGAATGTCTGAAACTCTTTGATCTGTAAAGGGTAGCTGACATCCTAACAGTGTTTAAGTTTGCGCCTATGAAAGTAATAGACTAGCAGGGCGATAAGGATGATTTTTCAAGTTTATCGAGATGCCCAAAGAGTACAAAGCTTTATTGTGTAATCCCTGGCTTGAATAAGCTGATGCCTGGTGGTGGCTGAAAGGAGCCAGTCGTCAAGATAATGGAAACACCTGGGGTCCTTGGCGTCCCAGGTGAGCCGTGACCACTGCCATACATTTGGTGAACACTCTGGGGGCTGTGGTGAGACCAAAGGGCAGGGCTCTGAACTGGAAATGACTGGATCCCAGCCCCAAGCGGAGAAATCTCCTGGAGCGCCTGTGAATTTTGATGTGATAGATCGCATCCTGAAGATCTCTTGAGCACAGCCAGTTGTACTACTGTAAGAAGGGCAGAATTGACTGAAGAGTGACCATTCGAATCTTGTCTTCTCCACAGACTCTGTTGGAGTCTGCTGAGATCCAATATTGGTCTGATCTCCAGTTCCCGTCTTTTTGGGGACCAAAAGAACCTTGAGTAGATTCCGGCTCTGAATGGTCTGTTGTTAACTGGCTGAATGGCTCTCTCTTTGCAGTAGTTTGAAACTTCTAACTCTGCAATTTCCATAGACGGGTGGTACATCTGGAAGGAATTTGAGGAAAGGACTTTCCTCTAAAGAATTATGTAACCCTTGGATATGACTGACTGTACCCATTTGTCTTGAGTGAGGGAATGCCAGGCTTCTGGGTACAGTGATAATCTTCCGACTGCCTCCAAGGAGGGACAGTGGAACAACATCTCAGGGATGCTGAAAGGGCTTGTCAGAGAGAGGCTCTCTGTTTCCCTGGTTTTTGACCCCTCTGCCTCTAGAGTCGGGCGTCTATTGTTGTTACCCCTCTACCTCTAGGGAGTAAATTGACCACGTGAATCCGGGCGTGACTCCTTGGGATTTATGGAACACATTATTGCCACCTTTCTGTCCTTTGGGATAAGGTCTGAAGGGGTGGAAAAAGCGGACTCCTACGGCAGAAAGAGTCTTGCCGTCCTGCTCACACCTGGTCAAAGTTTCCTTCCTTGAGGGGCCAAACCAAAGCTGACCCATCAAAGGGAGAATTTGTAGAAGGACAGCCTTGAAGGGATCTGCGAAAGTCACACAGCCGCATCCAGGCTTTTCATGCCAAGAGCCACACCTGTACTCTGCGGCTCCTATCGCTACCATCAGCAGCATATGATATTAGCCATGGAGGAGTTTGCAATGGAATTAAGGGTTCCTAGCTGCGGCAGCAATTTTTCCTGAGCTCCTGCAGCTGTAGGATCCTGAACCAACATCACCTAGCTCCATGAGGATATCCCTTTGAGTCTGGTGAAGTGACATAGGTAATTCAGCTTAACGCGATAGCAAAGGTCGCTGAGGAAAACATCCGCTACCATATCTATCCATGGTCCTAGAGTCCTTATTAGGAGGATGGACGTGGTATGGAAGTGATCTGCAAGTTCCTTTTTGGTAGCAGCAGCAGCCACCACCATAGCATCCATGCGAAGGACACCCTAGTGAGGAAATTGCTTATCACAAGGGGCAGTGATAAATTTTTATGAAGGCCTCCTAGGGACTGGCTCTACAGAGTCAGGAGCTGCCCACGCCTTCGGGCAATAACCTGCATACAGGGTCGAAAGGCGAGACACCCAGGAGGTGGAGGGCCGAGATCCAAACGCCTCTAGGTATACTGCTGACTCATCCTCAGAGGGATTGTTGGTGGAGCCAGTTTCCCTCTGTTTAAGGAGTTCTAGGATGTCTGAGAAGGAGACATCCTCAGAGGGGATCTTGGGGATCCTCTGACTCATCCCAAGTCAGTATCTGAAGTGATAGACTCAGTCTACATGTTTCCCTTCATGTCCTCTTCCTAGGAGGATCTTCCCAAACATCAGGAGAATCTCGGAAGAGGGGAAATTCCCAATGGGAAACCTGAGGCGGAGGATCTCTGGGTCCTGTAGCAAGAGAAGTGGCAGAGATGTCAACAGGCACTATAGAGGGAGGAACCATGGGGAACAGACTGCTGACTGATACCAGTGTGGCCAGCACACTCTTCATCACCTCGAATCCCCCCTCCCAGGCAGGTCCGAGAGAACTCCGCCCGAAGAACTACAGGAACTCCAGGGACCACCGAAGGAAGTCTCCGAGGCAGATGTCGGAGCCGAGCTCACTTAGGCCGCGAGGGCTCCAAGGGAAGAGCAGGTTTGGACAAGGGTCCGATGCCACTCACCCCCTCGGAGAGGAGACCATGGAAGCCCGGCCACCCAGATCCCTCTAAGGAAGCTCTCAAGAGGAGATAGAGTAGAGGCTGAAGGAACAGAAGGGGTATCTGTCCTCCAGCCGTAGCAGTAACCATTCCCGAAGACTCCAACTCAAGCTCTGGGGTAGAGTTGAAGGAGGAACTGTAACAGGGTGTGGACCAATGATCGCCTGTTGAGACGGACTATGTAACATTTGGAGCCAGTGCCTGTGACTTAAGTAATCTACTGACCACTCTCTCTAAGTCATGGTCAGAAAGCCTGGATGACTTTGAAGATCGTCTCGATGGCTCCGTTCCGAGAGGAGAGGGTGAAGCCGAGCCAGCTATCACCTGGCCAAGGAAGGAGACCCTCGAAGCCTCTTCCTCGGCGAGCCATCGGAACCGATGAAATTATTGAACCTGCCGGGCCGACAAACTATCGGAGCCGACAGGTAGCCTCGATACGCATCGGCTCCAGCGAGGCCGACACATCCAAAAGTAACGGTGTCGGGCCGATCGGGCCGACCGATGCTCTGTGCCACATGGTGGTCGGAGCCGTCGGTCGGCTAACCGGCGGTCGATGCAGAATCGGCACCGACAGCCATCGGTGCCGAAGGCTTGGTTGCTGGGATAGAAATCGGCGGAGCCGATCTCGACTCAGAACGAGGTCAGGCCGAGGCCGCGAAGGCTTTGACACAGAAGCCTGGGCCTTGGAAGACTTGGTGATCTTAGGTGGAGCCGACTAGCCGGAGAGCCCTCCAGCTTAAGAAGGCCCCTGAGTATCAATTTGTTCTTCTTTCCCGCAGGACTCTCTGGCCGAAAGAATGACACTTATAGCACAGAGTCCTGCAGGTGAAGAGGCCCCAGGCAATAAAGGCAAGGTGTGACCCGTCTGTCAGAGACATCTTCTGACAGCACGAGTCACACTTCTTAAAGCCTGAGACCCTTTCTTTTGACATGGTGTACACAAGCACACACACACACACCAGTCAAAGAATTTAAACAATTAAATATACCAAAAAGGTATAACTATAAACACACACACACATTTTACACCTAACAGGGGATGGGATAAGGGTAAAGTCTGACTAAAAATAATAAGAACAGATAAATTTCTGTCAGAAAAGGTTTAAAACTAAATAAAACTAACAATAAAGGGTTTTAAGTTAAAAGGCTAAATTATTAGCTTAATTAGTAAATCACTTACCAGGAGCTGGCAAAGGAGGACCTCATAGCGTTTAAGCGGCAAATGAGATCTGGGTACTTACCGCCTTGCATCATGGGATATGGGGCTGCCTCGAGCTGGTAAAAGTGACTCTCGAGCTTAGCTAGTGCCGAGTCGGGCGAAGGATCGCCCGAACCCATCAAGCAAGAATGAAGGCGAGATTGACAACTTAACATTCATGTGTTTACCTATAAATATTGCATGCTATGTATAAATCTCATACTTGATTGTTATTAATCTGTGGAGCTTTTTTCCCCGGGCCTCTGCTGAAAATGGGACATGTATCCAGTCAGACTCTCCCAGTCAACAAATGTAAAATAAATAACTAAATAAAAATAAAATTTTATGTAGGAAAGACAGAAAGGACTTTAAAACGTAGAATTTATAAACATTATTATGGCATTAGAACACAAGACAATAACAACGCTCTTTACAAACATACTTTAAAATGTAAAAAAGCCACATTTTTGTTTTTTGTTCTTTAGGAGATTAGGCAAAATATTAGAGATGGGCCACTGGACGAGAAAACTGATTACCGTGAAATTTATTGGCAACTAATTCTGCAGGGAACCCCCCCCCCCCGGTTTAAATGAAAATATTTCTCTTGTCCCTGTTTTGAAATTAAGGGCTGATAAGCTTTAAGGCTTAAGTATAGGTGCAGTGAATTTATTTAATTGATTATGTGTTGAATTACTTTTATTTACTGAGTTATTTTAAGAGGGCTGTTTAGATTTCATATTTGCTATGATTATGGATTTTTACACAATAATATATGCATATAAATGTTTGGCCACTTGAGGGTAGCATTGTCTATACAGTGCATACATTAAAATACACATAAAATACATGTAGTATATTCAAAAATGTGATTCTGTTTCAACATTTTATTTTCTTATTGGGTTATTATATTTTTAAATATTTGTATAAAATGTAGTTTTAGATGAACAAGGTTTGTAACTCCTAGGTTTGGGAAGATTCTTTTGGTTTAGTATACCCAGCTCTGAAAAGGTTAATTGATTGTAATTATCTTTAATCACTTTTATCTTATTAAGTGAATATATAAAGAGGGAAAGACAGTTAAATTGTTCATCTGATGAAGTCTAGTAGATATCTATGAAAAATATGGTAGTTAATTGTTTTATTTTCTAGTATTTATATATGTTTTCAATAATTTTTTTTGTCCGTTCAAAATGGAGAAGACTTGTTTTTATGGTTTCTACTTTTGCTGTACCTCTACAGTACCTTCATTGTGTTTTTGGTTTTGGCACTCTTCATCCCTGGTACTGGTTTCCAGAGTGGTTTTATAGACAAAGTATAGAGGAATGTAATCTGATGTGTTATTGCTCTAAGGCCTGTAATAAGAAGTTTAACAAAAGTCCCGATGTCCCTGTCATTTTTATTCTCAAATTAATCATTCTCACCACTGATTATTGATATTCTACCTTGGGTTAAAGTTTATTTTCTTACTGTGTTTCACATTGTACTCTTATTCACATTAGTTTTTCCTTATTAGTTTTTCTTACTATTTATGTATTTACATAAAATAATATATATTAGCATGCACTTTATACTGGCATCACCTCTCATTTGGTAAGTTCAGTGTTACTGTCTTTAAAGCCGCGGTGGTGCAGTGGTAGCGTTGTTGCCTCACAGCAAGAGGTTCTCCTGTTCGAATCTCGGCTGGAGTGCCTTCTGTGTGGAGTCTGCATGTCCTCCCCGCAGTCGAGTGGCGTTCGAAAGACATGCGTGAATGGGTGTGCCTTCGTTGAAGGTTGGGCGTCGGGCTGGTAGGTCGGCACCATAAAAAATCTACTGCCAATCATTAGTGGACCGGAATTTTGCTGTGTTGACCCCAAACCGGGAAAAAGCCGAAAATACAAAACAAAGTGTTAATGTCTTTAACTTTGTTGCATTAACACATATGCCCTGGGGTTCAGAAACATCACTGCCATCTTTACACTTGCGGTAACTATTTCTGATTCAGAGAAAGCTGTACAGTGTTTTTATTTGAGAAGGTGCAGCAGTACCATAATGGGCAGTGCCTCTGGCTTACTGTACATGTAAAGGAGACATTCTAGGGGAGCAGTATATGATAATGAGGCATGCACTGTCCCCTGGAAATGCCTGCAGAAAATGGTTTACACAGCCTAATGATTCATAGAACTGCTTGGTTGTGTAAATCACCCAACCAGCCATGTTAATCAACATGGCCAAAAGTTCAAATTACCTCATTATTTTCAATAGGATTGACCAAATTAGAGGTATATGCTGGGGAGTTTAGTGGACCGGTTGTGGTGGAGTATTGTGCATGTGTGTATATCTGTGTGGCAGCATGTGAGTGTATTCAGAGGTATGAGTGGTGTTAGGTGATGTGTTTACCTTGGGGTCACAGTGGGGGGGGGGTTAATTAGGCAATAAGTAAGGTAGGAGTGTATATGGGTGAATATATTCATGTGTGGATACAATCAGGTGAGGGTGTGTGTGTGTGTGTGTGTGTGTGCTTATTGTACCGTGAATGCTTGTGTGTGTGTGCGTCTGTGTGTGTGTGTATGCGTGTGTGTGTGTGTGTGTGTGTGTGTGTGTGTGTGTGTGTGTGTGTGTGTGTGTGTGTGTGATGTGTGCTTAATGTACTGTGAGTGCAGTTTTGTGTGTGTGTGTGTGTGTGTGTGTGTGTGTGTGTGTGTGTGTGTGTGTGTGCTTATTGTACTGTGTGTGCATTTTTGTGTGTGTGTGTGTGTGTGTGTGTGTGTGTGTGTGTGTGTGTGTGTGTGTGTGTGTGTGTGTGTGTGTGTGGTTGAGGGATTCCATACCTCTCAACTTCCTCTAGACTTACAAATACCGGCTGTAATATAGGGAGGGATACTAGACATTAGGGAAACATATTCAACAGTATTTTAACTCACTTAAAAAGTTAATAGAACATATTTTGCAGCAACAAGCTGCAACTGGAAGACTACTCATATGAAGCTGATATTAGAAACGAAGGATAATAAAAAACCTTTATCTATGTAACTGTCTGACTGATTTTGTCTATGTCAAGGAAGTGGCAATTTAAGTGGTTAAGCATTGGCTTTCAGTTCACTCAGGACCAGTTGACAATCATGAGAGTGTGTGTTTGAAAGTGCATGGGCTGCCAACCATGATTACCACAGTAAAGGGCCTGTTAGTACTTGCTGTAATCACTGTGTAAGTCAGACACATTCAAATGATCCAATAATGAGGTGTTCCCTCATTGTGGCTAATATGCCTCTAAATCGCTGCTTTTTTGTGATTGCATTAAATGGACCTTTTTGCCACATCCTTACCAGTCGTGGTTGGGCAGTTTCTGAATCCTGCCCATAAACATTAAACTGAGGTATCACATCTTTATTGTAAGACAATGGGGAAAATTGGGAGCATCTGAAATGGCAAGCATATTAAAATAATTTAAGGGTGTGTTGTAGTTCTTTTTTTCCTACAGATTGACCTTTTTCATAGCTCATTCCCAAAGAGTGAACTTTCAGTTTTTACTGAACTGGTTCCAGTAATCACTATCTATGAGTTTTATATCAGAGATAAAGGGAAACATTTATGTTATGTAGAATAAATATTGTGTAGGGAGTAGGCAAGTTTTTTTTTTCTTTTTTCATGCTTTTGGCTTTATTTTACTTTTGCCTTTGTTGTGATCATATAGTGTTTATCCTTCTGTTTGCAGTATCAACACATTTCAGTGGCTGGGTCTAATTTTAGAAGGGTTATAAGAGATGCTAGCACAGTGAAACTCAGCTGCTGACTAGATCATTAATGCAATCTATATTTAACTTATTATCTTAATGATCCTATTATTCTGCAAACTGATATAGATACATAAGATGTGGAAGGAGTAAAGACATACAAATTGATAAACTGTGTGCAGATTCTAAAATTTATTCTCAGACACAATGGATTACAGATACATTTACAAAATCTTACATAAATAACAAAAACCAACAAGCGTATAAAATTCTAGGTAGCCTCTTAAATCACCGACCAGCATGTACACAGAATAACTTTATTGTGAGCGCTTTTGAAGGGATCTGTGTCCCAACTTCATCAGACAAAAATACTGTTACACAGGCACACATTTTATACCCTAGTGACATGTTAGTGATCAATTATTCAATTAATCAATTAATTATACAAAAAAATCCACATTAGAAAATAAAACTAAAAGTGCATTAGTAAATAATGTACAAGCACTTTTAGCATACAAAACCAACCACCTGTTACTACAAAACTTTACATGTATATTTAAATAGGGAATGCTTTCAATATTATCAAATAATGCTCTAAAACATTAAAACAAAATTGATAAAATTATTAAAATTTTTAAAAAGCTGATATTTCAAAACCAACTACAATACCCACGCATCATCTACGTAAAGCCTTAAGCTTTAAAACACTTTTGATGGAAACGTATTCATTCAAGCCAGGTACAGTATATGCGGAAGTCCTAATCTGCCATAATAATTCTTGTTCCTCTAATATTAACTGCCACAGCCCACCTCTTGGGTCTGAACGAATTTGTTGCAATACCATAAAAGCAAACCTATGGGTTGGGTATTCCACCACATGTCTTGCTAAGGCATTGATAATATCCGCCCTACCAATGCTATAATTATGTTCATATATTCTTTGTTTCAGCTTTCATTCAGTTTTCCCTATATAGTAAGAAGGGCATGAATCACAACATGCAGCGTAAACTACTCCTTTGGAGTCACAGTTAAATTTACCATTAATTTTGTACGTTCTACCCTTAATCTCTGTGGCAGTACGTACCTTAATAAACTTACATTGTGGACAAGCTTCGCATTTCCTCATACCCAATGGTTCATGTTGTGGCCATTTAACCATCCTATTACTGCTACTTTCTAACATATCTTTAAGGTTCAACCCTTTCCTATAGATGAACCCAGATCTAATACCCAGTGTTTTACAAATCATTTGATCCTAAAAGTGCTTGTACATTATTTACTAATGCACTTTTAGTTTTATTTTATAATGTGGATTTTTTTGTATAATAACCAATTGATTAATTGAATAACTGATCACTAACATGTCACTAGGATATAAAATGTGTGCCTGTGTAACAGTATTTTTGTCTGATGAAGTTGGGACACAGATCCCTTCGAAAGCGCTCACAATAAAGTTATTCTGTGTACATGCTGGTCGGTGATTTAAGAGGCTACCTAGAAATGTATACGCTTGTTGGTTTTTGTTATTTAAGTTTGGTTCGTATCACTTGGTTTTGGTGTTGTAAAATCTTACATAAAAAAGTTTGGCTCCACAAAGGTGGTGATAAGTTGTCCTAGCGACATCCAGTTAACCTCACATACTGGAATAAAATTAAGATTATATTGAAAAAGAACTGTGCAAACTGGATCCAAACAAAACACAGGGAGGAGACAGAATTAGTAATAATGACCTGAGAACACTTCAGCAAGAACTATGTATTATTCAATAGGTCGTATAAATATGGGGAGATTCCTCAAAATTGGAGACATGCACTTATTAAATCTGTCTTTAAGGGAAAGGGGGGTATAGCAAACCCAGAGTCATACAGACCCTTATGTCTACTTTCATGTTATGGAAAAATAATGGAGAAGGTGATACTGGATAAATTATTGTCAGAACTGGAACAGTTGGGACTTGAAACCATATATCAGCATGCATATGTTGAAAATAGATATATTAACACCTGTAACATGATGTTCTACAACAATATGATAACAGCTATGAATGAAAAATTGTGCTGTGATGTAATTTATTTAGATTTAACTTCAGCATTCAACAGGGTTATATGCAAAACACATCAATAAATTAGAACAACTCGGTATTGCTGTACTCTTGATAAGATGGATAGTTGCATGGCTTACGAATAGGACATGGCAAGTACCATATAGCAACTGGGCAGGTGAAATTTTTGGTTGCAGTCAGAGTGCACTACAGGGCTCTGTCCTAGGCCCTTACTTGTTTAGATTGTATCTTTCAGACCTAACTTTTTCACCTGAGGTGTTCTACAGTCTATATGCAGATGACCTGTAACTGGGTAAACTGATTACAGATAAGGCATGTTTGCAAAAGTACTTGACTAAATTTATTTATTTATTTATTTACATTTGTTGACCGGGGGAGTCCGACTGGACACAGGTCTGTTTTCAGCAGAGGTCCGGGGAGAAAAGCTCCACATTAAGTATTACTTGCATTATATAGTTAAAAAACATAGCATTTAAATATAGACATTAGTCCAGCTAAGGACACAAAACAAGAATAAAACATAGATGTAAAACAGCTGTAGAACATAGTACAATTTTAAAATATGGTGACATATACTAAACATGGTTACAAATGTAGTTGAGATTCATCAGTAACAACTGATACAATCTGTTTTTGAGGTACATAACAGCCATTAGCAGTTGTTGCTACAAGAAATTAGTATTATGTGGTAGGTAGCTGGGAACATGAGTAGCCAAGCTTGCTAAGAGTAGTTTGTTGATAGGGGGCCGAGAGAGGTAGTGGGTGGGTGGAGTGGATGGTATTGAGGGGGTTGCAAGGGCATATCTGGCAAGTTTTTAAGTGTGATTTTAGTAAGGATTTGAAGTGGGTGCAAGAAGTTACAGAGGTAATTGAGGATGGGAGGGAGTTCCAGAGTTTGGCTATAGTGCAGGAGAATAATGCTTCTCCAGCAGAGTTAATGGCTCTTGTGACCTGTAGGAGGTTTTTGTGGCTGGATTTTAGTGGTCTCGTGGTTATGTAGGATTGGAGTAGATTCTGGAGGGATGGGACTTTTAGTGGTTGGTTTATTAGTTTGTGGGCGAGTGCGAGTTGGTATCATTGAAGGAGGTGGGGGAGCTCTAGCCAGCCCAGTTCTGCTAGTGAGAGACAGTGGTGAGTACGGTAGGAAGCCCCTGTGGCGAATTTGGCAATTTTGTTGTAGCAGGTTTCTAGCTTATTTAGGTCGCATTGTCTAAGGTTGGTAAATATTGGAGAGGCGTAGAGTAGGGTAGACATGAGATGAGAATTTGCTACTGAAATTTTAGCTGCTTTGGTAAGTAGTTGCTGATTTCTATATAATGCTCTAGTTTTTTGTGCAATTTTTTAATGGTCATGGAAATGTGAATGTCAAAGTTCAGTTTATTGTCTATTTCTACTCCTAGTAATTTTTGGTGTGTTCTGTAGGATGGATGGTGGTGTTGTCTTTTGCTGTGATGTTAAAGTGAGAGCTGTCTAGGGTAAGATTGGTGGATTGGAAGATTAGTAATTTTGTTTTGTTTGGGTTGAGTATTAGTTGGGCATCAGAAAACTAAGTTTCAGTAGAAGAAAATGCTTCCTGTGTGACTTTTTGCAGTTTGGGTAGGGAGTGGGCTGTGCAGATGATGGTTGAGTCATTTGCGTATTGTATGTGTGCGCCATGTGTTGTGGCTGAGGCTAGATTATTAGTGAAAATAGAGAAGAGTAGGGGTCCCAGGATGGACCCTTGGGGAACCCCTATGGAGACTGGTAGTTGGGGGGATAGGTTGTCCTGCCAAACAACTGCTTGTTGGCGGTCAGATAGGTAACTCTGAAACCAGTTGCTGACTGGTTGAGAGAAGGATAGGTTATTGAGAAGAGAGATAAGTTGTTTGTGTGGGACCATGTTGAAAGCTTTAGAGAGGTCTAGGAAGGTAGCTGAGGAGAGCTAACCTGCATTTTGGGCACAAGAGAATAATATGCTGATAAATACATCAAAAACTAAGCATTCACAGCCCCTAAGGCAAAATACTATGCCAGAGACATTAGTAATAGGTGACTCTATAGTCAGACACACCGATGTTCCACTTACCAGGCTGAATAAGGAGAGGGTAACGGTGAGCTGCCTATCGGGGGCTAGGATCCGCCACATTACACACGCACTCAGGTCACTCCAAAGCAAGTACAAATATGATTCAGTCATTGTCCATGTGGGTGTGAATGACCTGAGACGTACCTCCCTGGACTACATGAAAAGAGACATTGAGGAGCTCTCCGATTATGTAGCCCAGACTGGTATGACCCTGACCCTGAGCAGCATCCTGCCTTCGCCAAGAATGATGCCTCAGTACAAAGACAAAATGATCAGTTTTAACAATTGGCTTAATCACTGGTGTCATTCTAGGGGATCCAATGTCTGTCAGCCTGGGATGATATGCTGGACAAGCCACGCTTTCAAGGGATGGCTTGCACCTGTCACCACTGGGCTTCCGGATACTGGCCAAGGCTCTTGCCACCCCCATAGTGCCTTTTTTAGGCAATGCACAAAGGACAAATCAACCGCCATAAAAAACAAAAATGGAAAAAATTAAGGGTAATGCTGCTCAACGCCAGAAGTCTAAATCTCAAGATGCAGGCACTCGAAGCACTTCTCAGTATGGAGAACATCGATGTCTGTGCAGTAACTGAAACCTGGTTCAAGGCTCCTGAGAGTACTCCAGCACTACCAGGCTATACCTCATATCATGCATTTCGGCCTCAAGTTCCCAGCCGAACCACAAAGGAGGGGAGTGTCCATTTTCATAAAAGACACCTACACCTCTCGATTGGTGGCTGCTCATGAAGCATCAGAAACCATACAAGTTTTACTCACCAGGTAAACTGCCATACAACTGGTCGCATGTTATAGAACACCTCCCAATCCCAGGAATCCCATCAAGCATTCCTGAAAACACTGGAGGATATGAATGTCACACCAAACACCATCATATTGGGTGACTTCAATTACCCCAACATAGACTGGGCCCACTATTCTAGCCCTAACACCCTGGCCCAAAGATTCCTGGAATTCATAAACTCAAATGCTATGGAGCAACTGGTCACCTCTCCCTCTGAGGAGAGATAATATACTTGACCTGATTAACACAAACATGGGGGCCAAATGCTCCGCACCGGATATAAAACCCACACTAGTAAGAGCTGATCATAAACTGAGCACGTTGGATGTACATATCCACCCCCACCCCAGAACAAAAGACTACAGTGAAAAACTTCTCAAAAGCTGACTTTGAGCTCCTTAAGTCGGAAATGATATCCTTTAAGCCTACTGGGTCAATGGAAACCACATCCCAAAATGCTGAATCCTTCACAAAGCCTTCTATGGACATCTCCAGGAATGCATGGATCAGGCAATCCCAACTAAAACCAAGACCCTCTCCACCAAGGAAAACGCCCGGTTTGGTGGACCCCGCTATAAACAAACTGTACAACAAAGAAGGAAGCTGCTGCAGGACAGAGCCAAATCCCACAAGGAAAGGCTTCCCTGATCAGCACAAGTAAAAACTACGCTCTCTCATAAAACATCTAAAGCAAACTTTCAGAAATAGATTGCCAAGGATACCAAAGACAATCACAAAGCCTTCTTCAATTATGTCAGAACCTTGGGAGGAAATTCTCAGATATGCTCTGAGCTGGTACACAAAAAAATTCACTGACCCTACTGACATTGCCAACATTCTGGCAGATAGGTTCAGTGCAAATTTCTCCCTCCCTCACCCCTAAAGATGAAGTAACTATCCCTGCTGAATGTAACCTACCTGTCATCACAGACACACAGGTGAAATCAGCACTCAACAAGGCAAAACACAGCATCTATGGGACCCGATGGTATCCCGGTTGCGTGTTACGTGAACTCCAAGATGAACTAAACCCGCCCTAAGAACTCTATTCAATCTTAGCCTCACTACAGGATATGTACCTGAACACTGGCGCACAGCAACAGTGGTCCCACTCCATAAAGGGGGAAATTCAACTGACCCAGGTAACTACCCCCCCATAAGTTTGACCAGCCTGATCTGTAAGGCTATGGAAAGGATCATCATGGAACTCATAAATGGCGACATTGGTGATCTGCAGACCCTTGATCCCACACAGTTCGGTTTTGTAAAAGGCAGATCCTGCCTCTTAAACCTGGTTGACTTCTTTGAGACAGTCACTAGTGCCATCGATGAGGCAAGGCTGTCCACACTGCCTATTTGGACTTGGCTAAGGCCTTTGACACAATACCACACTCTGGCATCATCGACAAGCTCAGCAGCCTAAATGTAAATCCATATGTCACAAGATGGGTAGCAAATTGGCTAAAACAGAACCCATAAGGTTAAAATTGCTGTAGCCATGTCAGACTCAAATCACAAGTGGTGTCCCACAGGGCTCAGTCTTGGATCCACTCCTATTCGGCATTTATTTTTCAGATGTGAAAGCAAACATGGAAGGATTATATCTGACAAAGTTTGCAGATGACTGCAAACTGGGCGCCATAGTGGATTCACCTGCTGACACACACATCCTACAGAAAGGTCTCACTGAAACGGACAACTGGTGCGGAATCATGGCCTCAAACTTAACGCCAAAAATGTATAGTCATCCCTTTGGGAAAAACAAAGTACCCACAAACTATCACGTAGACAATAACCCACTGAATACAGAAGATGTAATCAGAGACCTGGGGACTCAAGTCGATAGTGACCTCTCCTTTGACAACCATGTTGCCAAAGTGGTCAGAAAGACTTTCTACCTAGCCCATCTCATCATGAAGGGATTCTCATCCAGATCAAAGGAGGTCATTGTACCTCTGTATTCCTCCCTCATCAGGCCCATGATCGAATATAATGCTCCATTTGGGATGTATCTCACCCGGCACATGCAGCAACTGGAAAGACCCCAGAAGTACCTCACCAAGAGGATCATAGGTCTAAAACATGTGCCTTATCCAGCTAGATTAAAGAAACTCCAGCTCTATTCAGTAGCATACCGCCTGCTCAGAGGTGATTTGTGCCTAACATACAGGGCCATGTCCAACCAGGAATTGATGGACATGCTCCATCTCAAAAATCCAAATCCACCAGAACCACACGAGCTAAAGATTTCAACCTCTGCACAAATATGAATAGGACATGCTGGAGGATAGATTCATAACACAGGTTACCCATACTCTGGAACAAAATCCCAGTTCACGTGAGACAGAGCCCTTCATTGGCACTGTTCAAGAAAAATCTCGATGCATGGATGGGAGATCGCAAGTTTACCCCGGGAGTGACCTCAGTGTCACTACTAGACAGAGGTATAGTTTACTAAATAATGGGGTTCCACATGTGTCACTACTAGAGAGGCGCAACTACATAGTATGGGGTGGTGTAAAGCCACATCACTGTTGGCTAGGCTTGTAAATGCCCCCGGGCAGATAGCCTAGTACACTACTATGAAACTATGAAACTATATGAGATTTGTGAGACATAAACTTAAAGGTGAATATTTAATACAGCACACAGTAGCTGAAACTGTAGACTCATTTAAGGACCTGGGTATATGGGGAGATTCATCTATGAGTTTTTCTAATCATATCAACCAATTGGTTAATGATAGTTATAGAGCTACAGGTTGTAAAGTCTAGGACCAAAAATAATGAAGTCATTGTTAGTTATATTAGACCCAACCTTGAGTATAGAATACCAATATGGAAACACTATAAGAAAACAAGCATGAGTAAACTGGAAAGAGTACAATGGAAATATACCAAGGACATCCATGGATGTGAAAATTTAAGTTATTATGAAAGACTAAAATATCTGAACTTGTACAGTGTCTCTTATAGATATCTAAGAGGAGATCTTATTCAGGTATATATGGCATTTAGAGGCAACTACCGCTGGGAATGTTTGGAGTTATCAAAAAGTAGTAGAAAATCATTAGACAACCCACGTAGAAGATTCTATAGGAATGCAAAGTGTACTAATTGGTTCTCTGAGAAAACAACTGATGCATGGAACAGACTACCAAATTACATTAAAGCAAGTACTAGTTTAGATAGTTTTAAGAACAGCCTGGACACTTACTATGGGAACAAGTGTTTTGGTATATTGGCAAGCCAGAATGGTACTAATGCCTGTGTTTGAAATATCTGTATGTATGTATGTAACATAGTTTAAAAAGGAAAACATGCAGTTGTCTGTATTTTCCATGCAGCCTCTGCATAGTGATTTCTGGTATTTCCGATTCTCTATGGGTCTGCCTGTCAGTTTGTCTTGCTGTCTCTCTTCTGTGAAATTCTTACTTAGTAAGAGATCAAAATGTAGCATTTCCAACACAAATTATATTACCCTACAGCTCTATTATTATTATGGCTTTATTTATCTTAATTAAGCACTTTCACCCAACCTTATCTAAGATAAATAAAGCAAGATTACTTGAGAAGGAGAAGAATCCTTAGACGCTTGTTTTGGTTTTTGTATGAGACTAAGTAATGGGGGTTTATTTGCCAAGCTATTCTGCATTTACTTGGATTTGGCCTGCTGAGATGTGTACTAACAAATGGTGCACCAAAGTATCTAAAAGGGGATAATTTCCCATCATTAAGGCCCTAAAGACATGAAGAATGAGGTTAACATCAAAGTGAGGATACACCCTATTGCTGATGTTTTATTATTTTGTTTCTATACTACTTATATTTCTACCTTAATATATTTTATGAGTTTATGGAACAGTTATGTACTTGAGCACCTCAAATCAGTTATTACACAAACAGACATACATACACATACATACATGCACACAGGGAGACACACATGTACACATGCATACACATGCACATGCAAACATGCACATGCAGCTCGCATATGCACACATGCACATGCAGCTCGCATATGCACACATGCACAGATACATGTATGAAACCACACACACACACACACACACACACACACACACACACACACACACACACACACACACACACACACACACACACACACATTTGTCAAGTACTGACGTGAGTACTTATTTAGGAGATATTTAGGAATTCTGCTTCTTGCAGAGTTGATAATTTACATCAGCTGCAATATGCATAGCTTACTTGTTAATACAAAGCTGCAGCACTGAAAAGGGAATCATGTGAAGCATTTCTGAATGAAATGTGAAAAATATCATT
This sequence comes from Protopterus annectens, assembly GCF_019279795.1. Taxonomy (NCBI): domain Eukaryota; kingdom Metazoa; phylum Chordata; order Ceratodontiformes; family Protopteridae; genus Protopterus; species Protopterus annectens. Next base: position 408,117,259 of record NC_056730.1, on the reverse strand, counting down.
AACACTTACTCCACAGCATACCTCTCAACCTACAAATGTTGAAAACCTGGAAAAAGGCTCTTGAAAAGTAGGTGTATGTCAACAGATACAGATGAAATAATATCAGAACATACCCTAAAATGAACAAAAGTTACTACCCTTACCATTACATCAAATACACTCCATTTAGCATTCCATTCCTTTAAGCATATATAATAAATGTTAGACACAAAAAAATGCATTAATAGCTCCCATATTGTGTAAAACATAGCCTGATCAGACATCACATTAACGGACTTGTATATCTAAAAATTACCAACAGCATTATTAAATTATAATAGTCAAAGTCAGTATGAGGAAATTAATGCCATAAAGTTTGCACTAGCAATTAAATGAAAAAAGAATTATCAAATTTAGTAAACTAAGTTCAGTGTCAGAACATTAACAGCATTAAACTAGCATAAATAATTATTAGATGCGCAATGAATGGTTTGTACTGGAAGCTGAAGAATGCAGTTGTAGCCATCACTAGTGATATGACACATAGATAACGTCATATCATTTATATGTTTGGTTGATCTAAAACCTCCCACATGGAACATCTAATACGCTGAAAGCGTTTTCTCCAGAAATTTAAGGAACTTGTTAAATTATTTAATTTAAATAAAAAGCACCAAGTTATGAGATGGCAAATGTCTAGCAACAAACTGTCCTTGCATTAGGCTCATTTCTTTCTAAACTATAAAACTGCCACTGATCTTCTTGCTGTTACCCTCTTCATAATATCTTCAAACTATAATCTCTCTAATCTTCCAAATAATACCCTTCACTCAAACAATGCCCTAAACATGTTGCTTTGCAGTGACCACAACTTTTCTGCATTAAAGTAAAAGCTAAGGGTATCCTTCTCACCAGCAGTTAAGCATAACCCATTACACCAAATTTCAGAAACAAATCGTCCCGGAAAAAGCCCAGTAGTATTCAATTAAAACACTAGGCATTACTAGGGTTTCTACCTTTTAAGTGGGCCAAAGTGGGACATGGGGGTGTGGCCAATATGACACTGGCTACACCCTCTACCATGACATCACCACAGGAGAGGTGAAGGAGATGCTATTATGGGTACGAAGGATGCCTGCTGGAGTGGCTAGCTAGCTGGCTCGCTGGCTGCTGGAGTGGCTGGTTGGCTGGCTAGCTGGCTGCTGGAGTGGCTAGCTGGCCAGCTGCTGGAGTGACTAGCTGACTGGCTGGCTGCTGGAGTGGCTAGCTGGTTGGTGGGAGTAGCAGCTGGATGGATAAATGACTGGATGGTTGGCTGAATGAATGGATGGCTGGCTGCATGAATGGATGGCTGGCTGCATGAATGGATGGATGGCTGGCTGGCTGCATGAATGGATGGATGGCTGGATGGATGGCTGCATGAATGACTGGCTGTCTGGCTGCATGAATGAATGGATGGATGGCTGCATGAATGAATGGATGGCTGGCTGGCTGGCTGGATGAATGGATGGCTGGCTGGCTGGATGGATGACTGGGTGGATGGATGGCTAGCTGGATGGCTCGTTAGAAAAAAAATCTTGGTTGTTTTTTTAGTGGCTGTAAAAGTGCTTAAAACAAAGCACTCCTATAGCTGTGATCTTTGCAGGGCTCTTCCTGCCCCAATCCCCACCGCTTTTATGAATTGCAGCCAATTGCTGCATGAATTAAAGCACCCGGACCTAATAGGCAGCAGCTTTGCCTGCAGATCCGGGTTGGTGACAATACTGAATTGCCGTGGAAAAGCCAGAAGTGATTGCGGCTTTTCCACGCCAATTCAGTGCAACTGAAAAACGGGACCTTTCAAGTCCCACTACTTTGCACAGTGGGCAACAGGATGAGGCAGCTCAACCCTTGAGTGTCCCGCTGACAACGGGACAGGTGGCAACCTTAGGCGTTACCTAATAAATAAAGCAATTTGCACTCTTTCCCTGTGCTCTGTTCCCCGGCAGTAGCTTTTATTGTGTGTATTAAGAATAGCATACTATGAAAAAGTAATTTTATATTAATTTGTATTAAAAACAAAATAAATATATATAAATTTAGTTTTTGTGTGTTCTGCAATGAGCATGCATTTATAATTGTGACTGGTCTTCTTAAAATAGGCTTGGGGAAGCCAACTCGAATTTTGTGAAGGGTGCAATTTTAAGATTTAAATTCAGTAAGTACCAAGAAAAACAGTACAGTTGTGAGATCTGCTCCAGAGAGACACAGAAATAAAGAAAAGGGATATTTTTTATCTGCTACAGAAAGCCAAGTCTTTTTACTAACAGCATTCTTAGGACTGGAATCGTGCACTTTGGGCTCTGTATTCACTCAACTTTCTCTCATAATTTTGTTCTGTACCTCAATTTTTTCCTACAAAATCACTGAGGATTATGGCCAGACATTAGACTTTCATACTTCACATAGCTCAGAAAATGCACATGAATGCAAAAACTGTTCTGTTTACTTTTTAAGTGAATTAAAAATCTATTTAAAAATTGTCCATGATTTTGAGCACCCCCCCACTATTTTGGATTTGTCCTGCATTCCTGAGGCAAAAAAAAAACAAGCACCCAGCAGGGGCCTCAGCTGTACAGAGCCAGTGTATTCGATAAGATGCATTACAGTACAGTAAGTAAATATTGCCTGCTGCAATCAAAATATGTGTAGTGTTATAGCAGGCATACATTAAGTTTGTAAATACTTGAAAATGCTCATGTTATGCAATGGTGTATTAGTATGGTAAATACAAATGTATGGACAATGTTCATAAAACCAACACAGGATATGTTTCTCAGGTATTGGCTGTGGTAAATTGCTGTATTTGCACTGTAAATGAGTTTGATTATGCACATAGCACATGCAGCAATGTGTTATCCCATGTAGGACAATCTCAAGGGACTGTAGGGAGAATACTGAGGCATATGCCATCTGGTATGGGAACATTATCATAAAGGCGTAGATATGTTTTTGGTTCATAGGTTCATAGGTAGGTATTAGGCTATTGGCTCTAGGGCCTATATAAGCCTAGCCAAACGGTACCCTGGATTTTGCCACCCAAGAAAATGATTTTCCTTTGCCGCTGTCAAACAGAGCCACAGAAGTGATCCCGGGGTGAATTTCCTATTTCCCATCCAATCATCAAGAGTTTTCTTGAAGAGTGCTAATGAGGAGCTTTGTTTGATATAGATAGGTAGTTTGTTCCAGAGTATGGGAAGTCTCTGAGATAGAATCTATCCCTCCAGCATGTTCTCTTTATTGTGGTGACAAGGTTTAGGTCGCTAGAGCGTGTAGCTCGGAGGGACTGGGATTTTTTACGTGGAGAATGTCCAACAGCTGTGGGTTTGACATAGCTTTGTATGTTAGGCAGAGATTGCCTCTGAGTAGGCGATATGCAACAGAGTAAAGCTAGAGTTTTTTGAGACGGTCTGCATAGGGCATCTGTTTGAGGCTGGTAATTCTCTTTGTGAGGTATTTCTGTGACCTTTCCAGTTGTTGTAGATGTCTTGTGAGGTACATACCAAAAGGGGCGTTGTACTCTATAATGGGTCTAATGAGTGATGAGTAGAGGGGAACAATGACCTCTTTTTTCCTGGATGAGAAACCTTTTGTGATGAGATGTGCCACATAAAAGGATTTCCTGACTACTGTGGCGATGTTATTATCAAAGGGGAGACTACTGTCCACCTGTGTCCCAAGGTCTCTTATCACACTTTCGGTATTAAGTAGACTACCGCCTATGTGGTAGCTCATGGGTACAGAGTTTTTACCAAAAGGGATGACAATGCACTTTTTGGCATTGAGCTTGAGGCTATGGCTTTGACACCAGGCATCTGTCTCAGTGAGGCCCTTTTGTAGGATGTCCACATCGTTAGGAGATTTGATTATGGCTCCTAGTTTGCAGTCATCTGCAAACTTTGTTAGCCAAAGACCTTCTGTGTTAGCCTGTACTTCAGAGAAGTAGATACCAAACAGGAGAGGACCTAGGACTGAACCCTGTGGTACTCCACTTGTCACTGGTTTGAAATTGGATTTAGAGTCTGCTACTTTTACAGTGTGGGTTCGGTCAGTGAGCCAGTTGGCAACCCATCTTGTGACATAGGGATTTATACCTAGTTTAGTGAGTTTGTCTATAATTCCAGAGTGGGGGATGGTGTTGAAAGCCTTGGCGAGATCTAGATAGTCTGTGTGTACCACCTTACCCTCATCTACAGCTTTGGTGACCGCTTCAAAGAAGTCTATCAGGTTTAGGAGACATGATCTGCCTTTTACAAACCTGAACTGGGTAGGGTCCAGAGTTTGAAGATTACCAATGTCATTGTTTATAAGTTCCATGATGATACGCTCCATAGCCTTGTAGACCAGGCTCATCAGACTAATGGGGTGGTAGTTCCCGGGGTCCGTGGTGGCTCCCCCTTTGTAGAGTAGGATAACTGTTGCTGTGCACCATTCAGTGGGCACAAAGCCTGAGGTGAGGCTATGATTGAACATGATACTTAGGTGGGGTGCCAGTTTGTTCTGTAGTTCATGTAGAACGCAGCCTGGGATGTTGTCAGGTCCCATGGATGCTGTGTTCTTGGCTTTGGAGAGTGTGTTTTTTTACCCGTGCAGCCATAATTACAGGTACTTTGCATTCTTCTGGTATAGAGATGGGCCCTTTAGGGGATGAGAGAGGAGTAAAGTTAGCACTGAAACTATCTGCCAGGATGTTGGCAATATCTGTTGGTTCTGTATATTTAGTGCCATTGTGCTGTAACTCAGAGCAGATCTGAGTGTTGCCATTGAGATTCTTGACATAGCTATAGAATGCTTTGTGGTTATCTTTAGAATCAGTGGCAATTTTGTTTTTGTAACTAGCTTTGGAGGATTTTATGAGGGATCTCAGCTTCTTACTGAGGCTGACCATGGAGTTCCTCCAATCATGGGATTTTACTCTTTTTTGCAACAGTTTCTTTCTTCTGTTGTAGAGTTGTTTATAGCAGGGGACCGCCAGATTGGCTTCCTTTTTTTGGAAGATAGCATCTTAGTTCTGTTAGGGATTGCACGATCCATGCACTTGTGTAAGTGCTTATAAAGTGCAACTGTATAGGATTCAGCAGTCGTATCTCTACTGTCCATCTGCATGGGTGTCGTGAAGTTTGTCATTTCTGTCTTAAGAAGCGTGAAGTTGGCTTTGGAGACATTTTTTATGGTGGTTTCCTTAATGGGGGAGGGCTGAGATGTGGATGTCTAGGGTGATTTGCTTGTGGTCAGATCTGACCAACGAGGAACTGACCTCTGGTGTAGAACACCGGTTGCCCATGTTGGTAATGACCAGGTCTAGGATATAGCTGCCCCCGCTGGGGGTGTGGATAAGTTGATCCAAGGTATTAGAATTTATGAATTCCAGAAAACGTTGAGCACAAGAGTTGGTGCATGTGTAGTTTTCCCAGTTAATGGTGGGGTAGTTGAAATCGCCCATTATTAGGGTGTTAGGTTGTACCCTAATATTTTCCAGTGTATCAAGAAATGAAGAGTGGGAATCCTGGGGCATGGTGGGGGATCTGTAGCAAGCTACAATTTGCATTGCGGTCTTGCCCAGAGTTAGCTGCACTTGGATAATCTCAGATGCATTATGCTGAGCAACTCGCCTGGAGGTGTGGATATCCTTAATGAATATTGACACGCCTCCGCCTTTAGTGCTTTGGTCCAAATTAGGTGGACCGAAAGGTGTGGTATGAATTATAGCCTGGTAATGCAGGGGTGCTCTCTGGAGCCTTAAACCAGGTCTCTGTCACTGCACAGATGTCGATGTTCTCCATTTTAAGGAGTGCCTCAAGTGAGTGCATTTTGAGGTTTAGACTTCTAGCATTGAGTAGCATTACCCTCAGATTTTGCTTGCATGTACCTGTTACGGTGGTGAATTTGTCATTTGAATCTTGCCTAAAAAAGGCACTATAGGGGTGGCAAGAGCCTTAGCCAGTATCTGGTAAAATTCATGTACTTAGTTTCTGAATCACCAGGTGAGGGAAGCACCAAACTCATCCACCATTAACTCCAGTGGCAGCAATGGCCAGTGTGGAACATGTCATGGGACAGTCCTGGCCAAAATCTTACCAACCTAAAGGCCCTTGGGGCCTAGCTCTGCTGAGCAGCAGGTGAACATGTTTTAGGAGAATATGGGTAGCAACATAGAAAGTTGCAGGGACTAATAATCCAATAAAGAGGAAAAGAGTGCTAATGAAGATGAAGAGGAAAAATAGGTTTAATCTCTTTACAAGTGATTAATTCAAAGCCTCAATAGTTAAAAAAGCTAGGAAAAAAGGGCAATAAGTGGTTAGACTCAAGCCAGGCAAAAGGAGCTGGTAAAAGCGGAGTGGGTTTTTAAACAGCTCTGTTGAACAATGGAAGACAATGAAGGCATTAAAAGATAAGAAAGTCAGAAGAGTGGCAGATGGGTGGCTGAAAGGAGATATAGGATTGGTCCTGAGGGCCTACTGCAGACATAGCCACAAAGCTCTAGATGAGAGGATGAGACAAGAGAGACTGCTAGATGTATGACAAGAATTAAGACCTGGATTGGCAGGATTTACATTTTCACAGTGCAAAACAAAAGACGTTAGTAGGTTAGACCAATTATTTCTGGACTGGAAGAACATTTGAGGAAATCACAGCTGTATATTATGGGGAAAGATCATGCCATTGTTAACATGAGCTGGGAACTAGGAAATTTGGCAGTAGATAGATTGGGATGGAATCCTGGGCACTGAATGAGGCGAGATTATATCAGCTGGGCACATGATATGATTAGGGAAATGGTAGACTTAAATAAAAATGCCAAGGGACTGCTGGGAATTTATGAATGGGATGGGGTGAAAGTTGCCTGAAGGTTGAAAGCTGCCTGAAGGCTAACATTAGGGCTGGAAGAGGGAAAATGAAAAAAGGGTGCAGGAAGAGGTTGCTCTAAAGAGTAAGCTTAGAGAGTTGCAGTGCCTTGAGCAATGAGAGGCAGAAGTTCAGGATAGAATTACAGTAGACAGTTGATTACCTGAAACGTCAGTTATCCAAACCGGCCTTCCGAAGTTTTCGGGTAGGAAACATCATAAAGTCTGAATATATAAACATTATACGTATTCACTTGAGCATGCTTTTTGAGTTTGTAGTCAACTCGTATGTGAAGTATATTCTTTATTGTCCACTGAAATCACTGAATGGTTGAAAAGTGTATTTCTGCATGCATTAAAAACAAGATTTTAGAAGTTTTTTATCTGATTCAATTATATGCTTGATTATCCAAATTACCCTAGGTCCCAATTAGTTTGGATAATGGACTCTCTACTGTATAAAAGTTATATAACTAGGTTCTGTCATTCAGTATATAACATGCTGTTTCAAAAGGCCATTTAATCATGTGTGTGCCTTTAAGAAGCTAATTAGCTATGAATTTTAATACTATTTATTTCATGCAATGAATAGCAATAATGATTTTATCTCTCCATGAAGGTGGAAGACTAAGCCATAAGGATGTAAGATAAAAATCTTGCCTATTTTATTTCATTTATATGACAGAAATGTGGATATTTTGTCTATTTTTATACACAGTTTCTTACCAGCATTCTGCGCAAGCCACACAGGGTGCTGGTGTTTATTAGTACCAGCAAATACCAGAGCAAGTTCAACAGATTTTAGTAGCAGACTATAGTAGGCAAAAATGTGGAATAAACTCTGTCATACAGCACCAAGACCCAAAATAGACTTAGTAGGCAAAATAAATAAAAACAAATAACAATGCATAGCATACTGTTAATATTTCCCAATATAAAATGCCTTATGCATGTAATAAAAACAATTCTACATTACTTAGACAAAAGGTTGTATGATTTCACAAATCAAAACATAGCATCAATCCAGGTACAGTAGTAACAAAAGAGAAGACATACTCAAATAATACTTACTACTGCTGTTTACATAATGTAACATTAAATCTATTTATACATATCTTAAATGTATGATGTAACTGGATTTATGTTTTCTGCTCTCTTGGATTCTGGGTCATGGAGTCAAAGGTAAACTGACCAGCCCACCTAACCCAGTTATCACTTTTCAATAAATAAAATAAATAACACAGAGTGTACTTTTGGTGCTTTCTTGTTGTAAATAGGCAGTAAAATTATTAACTTTAAATTAATAACCAGTACGAAAAGTCTCTGTTGAATAAAAAAAATAGAAAAAATCAGTATTTGAATTGAAAGAGTATAGATTTTCTCTCAAAAGAAGTGCAATAACACTCAAAACGTAAAAAAAAATATTTGGACCCTCTGTCCTTTTCATTTTGGTTGTCATACTAGTCACAGTGCAGATACAAAGGCTCATCTCTACATCTCTGTGTCTTCATAGACTCATGATGCATATGTACTGTCCCACTTCCTGCTACCACTCATCGGGAACTGTTCTTAAGTAGCCAAACCTGATGGCCAATGAAACAAAAGAGTGAGCAAAACAGTAAAACTAGAGAACAGTAAGACAGAGAACGGTACTTAGACTGTTACCCTTTACAGGGTCACTGCCTGATGCCTGAAAACTACTTATTGTGAACTAAACCAAAGCAAACCACACCTACTCGCTAATACAGAATAAGCAGCTAAAGCACCAGGCAAAATGAGAGGCTTCACTTGTAGTTCTTTATGCAGGTGAACCTTTCCTTGACCATTCATGAAATGGAAGAGGGAGAAAGAGAGAAAAATACTTAAAACAAATAAAATAATAACACAGTTAAGCAGCCAGGGAGGTAGAATCTGAGGATGTAATGGTAGAGCTGCTGCTCCTCTAGGTTAACAGGAGACATTTGTGGTGCTTTGAGCATCCAGGGACAATCACCCCCCCAGTACCTCTAGCAGCAGTAGTACAAAACATGGTAGACTGAAATGAGGACAGACCCAAAATACGTGGGAAAGGAGTTCAGACCCAAGACATGTGGGAAAGATTCTATCTCTCAGCATGAATGCCTGGGTATACCTCATGATGTTGGAGGTAAGGCAATCTCATTTGTCCTTCTTGTTAGCGCTGTGAGCCTCAATTCAGCAGAAAGTTGAGAAAACTGATATATGGCCTTACTTACTTGTTGTGTAATGGTACTACATTTTAACATGATGTCTTTTAAAGTTAACAATATAAATAGGTGAAGTGGCTTGAAGGTTGACAGGTGTGAAACCCTGAATACAACACAGATGACTCCGGATCAACTGTCAATCTGGGCACTGTCTTTGGTGATATGGAGTGAACAACAATGGTTTGCCCATCTCAGGTGAAGGGTGGTGAACCAGTCTACTGCAATACTGATACCCAGATAGATTGGATGTAAAATTAAATTGCCCAAGATGGATGCTTTTGTCTGCCACTATGAAGTGTTATAGTAGATTTTGGCATGTGCATGAAGCATGGATGCACACTTATATCACTGTGCAAGAAATGCAGGACCTGCCTTGGCAAACTGTACATCAGTTTTTCAAGGGGAAGAAATGGAAGGACCTGCCTGGATGATGGCCTCTCTGTGTCAGCTCTTATCCCTACAAACAGTTGACCAGTTACTAAGGTGGGGGAATGATAGTGGCAATCTGCTGATATAGGGTAATGACAGTCAGTAAGTGCTAGGGAAAAAAGGCTTATGGAAATAAATAAAAAGGTAAGTATGACTGGGCTCTTTTCAGGACTAAAAAATTATTTTGGTTGCAGCATGATGTCTCATTAAATGTTAAGGCAGCCTGGTATTACCCAGTATTAAACCACTTCTGTATATCTCCTAGTGTATTATAGTTTGCATAGCAGCACGTTTGGGAAATCTGTTATGAAGGAAAGCCAAATCATTTTTATACAGTGGTGACCAATTTTTACAAATGTAATCTGTCCTGAAGACCTGCTTTAAGTCTGAGTAATGAATTCAGAATATTAGGTTAGCAGTGTCTAATCTTTGTTGGAAAAACATAGTCATCTATCCAATAAAGTTTCAGTTTCTCTTCGGTATGTAACTGCATTTGTGCTATGTCAGGGATGCAAAGCCAAGTGACAAAATCCATTGCTGGATAACTGTGTGAGTACTCTGTAATTGAAAACATACCTGTACACTTGAAGATAAATTGCTGCTTGCATTTTCTCTTTTTTGCAGTTCTGCTCTTTTAGCAGCCAGGTACCTGCAACTAAAACATATGCACTTTTAACAATTACAGTTAATGCAACATGCATTTATTGATGTAATTCATTTATTGGTGGAATACACTGAAAATCATGTTCCATTTCAAACAGTTGAATCATGCCCATTTACAGAGATTCACGCTTCATGTGAATGAAAGCTTCATGAAAAATCATTAAACAATGTAAGGAAACCGAGCAATTATAAATGAGCACTTTTGTGAAATAATCCTGTAATTCATCCTTTTTCATAGTTTATTTTTGTACCTCCCCACTGCACATCATCTACCATGTCCTTGTGCTTGTTCTCAATATTTGAGCAAGGCAGAAAGGAAATGGGGAGATCCAGAATTGATGTCATCCTTACAACAGGGAGACTTTAATTGAGCTGTCCCTTAATCTTGCACGCAATGAATAATGATCGCTTCACAGTCCACTTGCAGATACAACTGGGCACACATCTTCTACTGTGGACAGTCTACTTGTGGTTCTCCATCACTTTGTGTCCCCCTCACCTAGAACCCCTAGCATTCACCACACACCTCAGTCAGGGAAACAACCCCACACACCCTCCCAGCAAGATAAGAGCAGCTCGACAACTGGATGCTCAGCTCCCCTCCAGCACCACTATCAGGCCAGCAATAACTGGTTTGATATTCAAATGATGTCCTTTGGCAGTTGAAAACTCACAACAAACTTCAGTTATCAGCAGATTCAACAACAAATGCTTCTTTTACAACATAAACATCAAGAAAAAGACATGTTCTTTCAAAACTTAGCAAATGCAAAGTATATTCATACCCTGACAAAAAAGTTTGATGTATGTTTGTTTTGCTTGTTTTATCAAGCTGTGGATGGCATCATTACTGAAACTAAGTGGAAGTTTCTTAAGATTCCAAGAGCAAGTTAAGTTATTTCTTACACTTATTTCACTGAACTGCACTTCTGAAATGCTTATAATTGTGCTATATACAGTTAATCTACTACATTTTGCACTGTTATAAAGCTTTTTTTACTGTTGCATTTATGTTCTGTTTTATACTGTTTTAACTGATGCTAGATGTAATTTCAACGTTACTGTAACCTAATAGAATGTATTGATTACTGCTCAACTACTTAGGGTTTGCTCGCTGTCCCTGTAAACTGCTCTGTGGGGCTTTTTATTTTTCCCAACTCCTGTTTTATATGTTGATAGACTCCTAACCTAAGTCCTCTTTGCTGCTTTATCTAAATTCATTATTTAGCAGACCTGTGCAACCGTATAAAGTGATATTTGGATGTTAACTGTGTGAAAACCTGTTTTTGAGATGCATTTGAACTTGGTAGAGTTTTTTGCCTTATGCTCACTATTGCTACATTATCCTATTCATTAATTGCTAACCTGTGTTATAACTAGTTAAATTCTATGTAGTTATACCTGGAATCTGATAGAGTTTATCATATTTTGATACAATCTAACATTCTTTCATCTCTGCTTTCTACTTAGAAAATATCTAGTACTGTTATTACTGTATGCTTGTGCACACTTGACTGTTGTCTGCCTGCTACATAACATTTCACTCAGTCACATAATTTGTTTTTATCTCTCTCTCCTTTGCATTTTCCAGCTTGTGATCCAGCCCATCCTGCTTTACCCTACTGAATTGCTCCCTACTGGAAGGCCACACTAAAGAAACCTCAACCAAGGACATTCTTAAAACAATTTAAACTCCCTTCTTCTCCCAGCAAGGAACTTGTCTTGGAAGTATGTGTTATTCCCAACCTTGTAAAACTTTCAGGTAGTAGATACCTACTAGTAGGTCACAGTGTGCCTCCCTGCCAGGTTAGCCTGCAGCCAAAACTCCCCCTATCCACCCCTTTTGGTGTCTTTTGACCAACCCTCCCTATCTATTTCTACACTTTTACTGTCTCACAATAAGCTGCCTCCCCCTTACTGGATATTAAGACTGTGTTGCTTCTAACTAACTGCCCACTAGGTGGTGCTCCTCTACCTCCCTACTGTCCCTGCTTCTCCTGCCACTCTCCTCCTCATCTCACCTACCTAGTTCCATTGCTCCCCTTCTGCTGCCCTCTCCCCTACTATCTCTCACTGGACTACCTTTCCACAGTTTTGTCTTCCACTCAGCAAACACCCATCTCAATCCCTTCTCACAACCTACTATCTTCTCCTACTGTCATTCTTCCATCTCCATACCCACAACTCTACTTCTCTGACACTCTCTTAACCTACCACATATCTCAGCAAACTTACCTTCTGCTCTCTCTCTCTACTGATTGATTTTCCACCACTTTTTCTCCTTCTCTGGGCTCTTCCCCCTCCCTTTCCCCCACGGGGTCACTCCGCTCACCTACCCTACCCCAATTCCACCCACCCCAGTGACCCTAGACTTATACCCGCCTAGCCACTCCCCCAATATTCTCACCTCCAATTACATTTCCAGCCTCATTCTTACCTACTAACTCTCTACTCCTTATTACAGCCACACCCATCCCCTACCATCCTAATTTCAACTAAGTTCCAACCTTGTTAAGCTCAACAAACTTAATATGCCTTTCACTCTTAAACTACCTTTCTCACTGCTACTACTTAACATCCTTCTTTTCTACTACACCCTCCTAGTATCTCACTCTTAACAGATCTCCTAATTTATCTAAACACACTACCGCTGTCCTACCTAAATCTGAACAAACCTTTATTAACCTCCTGTCTACCTGTCCTTTCCTTACCCCTCACTATCACAGAATACTCCATAACAGGTATCTCACAACAAAAAAGTTCTACCTAATTATACCCCTTAAAAACTCTAAAGCATGTCCACTCCCACTAACACTCCTACTGTTGCACGGGGACATTCATCCCAACCCTGGGCCTGATAATCCCATCAACCACTCCCTCACTAACCAAACTACTAACCTCTTTAGTACACCTTTCTCTCCTAACTCACATACAATAGCACACCTAAACATTCGAAGCATTAACAACAAAATCACACAACTGCATGCTTTAATTGACCTCTACGCATTTGATATCCTCTGTCTTACTGAAACCTGGCTTAAACCAGGGACCAAAGACAATGAAATTACCCACCTGGATATAACATTTTAAGGCAGGATCGTCTAAACAAAAGGGTGGAGGAGTTGCCTTACTCTATAAATCTGAACTGCAGGTGTCCTCAATCGACTCCCTGCCTCCCTTACCTGCAAATGCTGAAATACTCTGCAGCAAATTCCAAATAAATAAAAGCAAAGCCATCTATATAATATGTTCCTATATCCCCCCTGGCAACAACTTAAATACACTTGAAAACATTCTTAGCTGGCTCTCCTGTAACTTTCCTCAGGAAACCATAATACTAGGAGACTTTAATATTGATTGGAACTCCTGCATAACACCAAAACCCATCTATCACCTCAACCTCTTCAATTTTCAACAAACCATAAACTCCCCAACTAGAATTAACAAAACTACCAATAAACAAGCCATCCTGGACTGGATATTAGTCAACAATAATCACCTCTTATATAAAACAGGAACACTCCCAGACAAAATCAGCGACCATCTCCTCACCTACATCACTAAACAAAAATAACAATTTCAAACAGGCTAGCTATCATTACTATAAGCAAAAAAACCTTTAACCTTCCTTCTTTCGAAATGAACTCAAAGAATACAACTGGTCAGCTCTAAAATACCTCCCCCTAGATGAAGCTGTTACCCTATTCAACAACACATTTCTCCATATCCTTGACCATCACGCCCCCTCTCGCTTAATTAGAATAGGATCCAAAGCAGCCCCTTGGCTTTCTAAAGAAACCAAGCAAACCATGCTATTAAGGAACAAACTATGGTCAAAATGGAGAACTACAAAAAACCAAACTGACCATCAAAACTTCAAACAACTTAGAAATAGCACAAAAAAACTCACCTATCTTGATAAAAAATTATTACCTTCAATATCAGCAAAATCAAAATCTTAGTCCTAAAAATTCTGGTGGGAATCAACAAACTGCTCCATCCAGGGAATACCAAAGCACCTACTCCAACTAACCTAGCTCAAACCCCTCCCAACATAATTGCCAATACATTCAACAACTTCTTCTCTGAAACAGTCACCTCACTAGCAAACACCATGGCTCCCCACTTCCCCTCAAAGACCTCTCCTCAAATAAATACCCACACTAAAATTTAAGACAGTCTCCACTACCTACATCGTAAATTACTCTCAAAGCTGAAACCATGCACTCCATCAGCTGACCAACTACCAGCGAATATCTACAACTAGCAGCAGAACTAGCATACCCAGTCTCCATCTTAATTAATAGAACAATAACCAAATCTACTATTCCTTCCCTCTGGAAGGTCTCCCACATCATTCCTCTGCATAAAGGAGGAAACACTAATGAGCTTCAATTTCCGTCCCATAGCCCTTCTATCGCCTCTATCTAAAATTATGGAACGTTGTATACACCAACAACTTTTAAATCATCTCTTACATAATAGCCTACTAGCAGACTCCCAACACGGCTTTAGACCTTTCCATAGCACTTCTACTGCTCTTCTCTCCTTCACAGACAATATCAACAAAAATCGCAATAACAACCTTTTCTCCTCTGCTTTATTTCTCGACCTGTCTAAAGCCTTTGATATGGTGAACCATCAACTTCTGCTACACAACTTTGAAATCTCTCACTTGACTCTGTGGCATTGCACTGGTTTGACTCTTACTTGAAGGATAGAAAACAAGCTGTGCTTTGGGCCAGCCATCTATCTTCTCAGCTCCCAGTCACTATCGGTGTCCCTCAAGGATCCATCCTAGGTCCCCTTCTTTTCTCCATATTTATCAATAACCTATCTATTTCACTCCCAACATCCACATGTATTCAGTATGCAGACGATTCAACTCTCATCTGCTCTGCTGGATCTCCAGCTGAACTCCATTCTTCTACCCAAAAGTCTTTACAGCAGCAGAAACGGTTCCAACATATCTGTCTCCTCCTCAATCCCAAAAAAAACAAATTATTACTTTTCTCACCTACCCTTAAGTCTACCCCCTTCTCCTTCTCTATTGTTTCTAATAATGGCACTATCATTACACCTGACTTTTCAACTAAACTGCTATGTTTTACAATAGATAATCAACTGAACTTTGATTCCACATCGACCTAACCATCAAAGCTGTAAATAAAAAGATAGGTGCCCTCTATAGACTTAAGCCCTTTCTTACACCAACTAGCAGGGTGTCTCTAGCCCAAACTCATCTCATCTCTACATTACTGTATGCCTCCCATCCTTTATCAACCTTTCAAAATCAAACCTTCAGAATCTTGCCACAACCTACCATAACATTGCCAGATTTGCCACAGGTTCCCCATTTCGTACCCGTCATTGTGTTAATCTCAAAAACTCAGCTGGCGAACTTCAAAATCTAATTCTCCTCCACCAGTTAGTTATCACCTATAAAATTCTCCATTACCCTAATAATACACCAATACTTAATAACCTTGTCACCCCTACAAGAATCTTACTTCCCTCCGCTCAGCAAACAAACTGCTAGTCACTACTCTCAAATCACACAATAAAGCTGGCGACTCCTTGTTTACAAATGTTGTTGGCTCTTACTGGAATAAACTTCCCATACAACTGACCTCCCTAGGCTCATCAAAACTTTTCAAGAAACAACTAAGGTACCATTTCAAATCCAACTGGCTATGCCCTTGTTCTAATCCTGACTGACTTTAGTGCCCAACTCTCTTTACAACTCCCTCCATTACTTTCTCTACTTGTCTCTACTACTTGTATCACTCCTCCTCTGTAGCTCACCTTATATCCACTTAGATATTACTTTTCCTATAACATCTTTTCTCTTTTACTCAATACACCTCTGGATCCTGTCATCTACCCTCTCACTTAAACATACACTTTGCTCCCTGCTGTGCAATTCTATTTCTTAGAACTGGTGCCCTGGCACAAATGTATTATCATAACTGTCAATACTATATAGTATAGACCTTTGTATGTGCTACCTCTTTCTTTCTTTCTTTTCAAAATTAGTACTCCTGCTTCTCCTAATAACATGGGATTAGGAATTCTACTCAGTATTTAGTATTTTAAGTATTATACATATTCTGTAAAAATGATGTAATTTAAGAACTGTACATTTCTGTAAAAATGCTTCTGTATTGTTAATATCCTACACTCAATTAGTTCATTAATCCTTATAAGTTGTATCTTATAGTAATGTTTTTTTATGTAATGTACCAGTTATAGTGGAGCTTTTCTCCTCGGGCCTCTGCTGAAAATGGACATGTATCCAGCCAGACTAGCCCGGTCAACAAATGTAAAATAAAAAACTGTATTTTTCATGGCTAGATACTGTTTCATTACTCTAATTGCATGTTTACTGAATTACTTAACTGTAAACTGCTTTTTTCATCTTACTTTTTCATGAGTTGTATTTTCTGTTTGTGAGAGCTCTATCCGAGCTTTTCTGCACATTTTTGATTTTTTGAGGTTTCTGTGTTCTAATCTAGTCTGTTTACAATTAAAAGCATTCTCTAGAGTCTGCTTGCTCCTTGATCTGTTTTAAAACTTTCATTTAGTGGCTACAGCTAGGAACTGTAATAGTTTCCCCACTCACCCTCCCTAGTGTTGTGGTGTTCTTATACTTGGTGGCTTTGCAGTTGCCCGCCCATACTGTATATCTGATCTGTGACACTCCTCCCAGTCTAGTGTCATTAGTTCATTCAATCTAATAGAGAACATTTGTGTAGGCCAACCCACTCAGATTCTTAACCTTGAATTAACTTCTGTTCCAGCTTTCTCCATTTCCACTTTATTGAAAAAACAATTCTAAGCTTGTTTCCCCTCTTTCCTGTCACAAGTCTTGTCCAGATACAGATTTGCAGTATCCAGGACTGTTTGTAAGCTCCAAAGCCCCCCTCCCCCACTTAACCAGGGTTAAACTATTCCTGACGCAATAACGTCTGCTCTTCAAATTTTCCCTTGCAACTAGCCAGCTTTTTAGTTTTAGCACTCAAATCTGTTTCTTTGAGCTCAGCACTTGTTCAGAACTTGTAAGCACTAAATAAGCTACAAGTTACTACAGCACTCAACTTTCCTCACTTGTCTAGAGGAAAACAGTTTTTAGTACTTAATAAATAAGTACCTACCCAGGATGTCTAAAGGTCAGCTCCCGGTGTTTTCTCCTGTCTACCTGATGAATCTGGGCATACTGGGACAGTGCAGCAATTGCAGCAAGTGTAGCAACTGCCTCATGTACACAGACAACCCTCTCCTCCTACCACCCAACACTACGACCTGTGAGAGATGCACTTATATAGCCAAACTGGAAGCAAAGCTCTCTTCACCGAAGACTGGACTAGACAGTCAAGAAGAGAAGGTAAACACTTGCACTGCACCACACTCATCACATAGTCCCTCAAAACCTATACCACCAAAACACACACACAGAAGCACAAAACACACACCTACATTCGTGAAGGCTCTCAGTAAAAATCTGCCCAAACAACCGAGACCTCCAAAGCAGAAATGCAAGCAACCTCCACCCCCAACACAACCCAAATGACACATAGCCCACATACTCAGTGTGCCACTCAACTACAGCCCATAAGGCATAACATACCCAACACTCTAGTCATAGGTGACTCTATAGTCAGGCACACTGATGTTCCACTCACCAGGCTAAACAAGGAGAAAGTTATTGTCAGCTGCCTGTCAGGTGCCAGGATCCGCCACATAACACACGTACTCAAGTCACTCCACAACAAGTACAAATATGATTCTGTCATTGTGCATGTAGGTGCGAATGACGTACCTCCCTGGACTACATGAAAAGAGACATGGAGGAGCTCTCCAATCTTGTAGCCCTGGCAGGTATGGCACTTGCCCTGAGTAGCATCCTGTCATCACCCAGAATGATACCACAGTACAAGGACAAAATGACTGAATTCAACAATTGGCTAAGCTTCTGGTGTCATTCTAAGGGAATCCAGTATCTGTCTGCCTGGGATGACAAGATCGACAGACCACGCTGCTTTGCCAGAGATGGCCTGCACCTGTCGCCCTTGGGATTCCGGATACTGGCAAAGGCTCTTCCCATCCCTATATTGCCTTTTTTAGGCAAGGTGCAAATGACAAATTCACCACCGTAACAGGTACAAGCAAGCAAAACCTGAGGGTAATGCTACTCAATGCTAGAAGTCTAAACCTCAAAATGCACTCACTCAAGGCAACTCCATAAAATGGAGAACATCGACATCTGTGCAGTGACAGTGACAGAGACCTGGTTCAGAGAACACCCCTGCATTACCAGGCTATAATTCATACCACACCTTTCCACCAAACCCGGACCGAAACACTAAATGTAGAGGCGTGTCCATATTCATTAAGGATATCCACACCTCCAAGCTAGTTGCTCAGCATAATGCATCCGAGATTATCCAAGTTCAACTAACTCTGGGCAAAACCTCAATCCAGATTGTAGCTTGCTACAGACCTCCCACCATGCCCCAAGATTCCCATGTCTCTTTTCTTGACACACTGGAAAATATTATGGTACAACCCAACACCCTAATAATGGGTGATTTCAACTACCCCACCATTAACTGGGAAAACTACTCATGTACCAACTCTTTTGCTCAACGTTTTCCGGAATTCATCAATTCCAAAGCCGTGGATCAACTTATCCACACCCCCACCAGGGGCAGCAATATCCTAGACCTGGTCATCACCAACATGGGTGACCGATGTTCCACACCAGAGGTCAGCTCCTCGTTGGTCAGATCCGACCACAAGCTAATCACCCTAGACATCCACATCCCGCTCCCACCCCCATTAGGAAAACAACCGTAAAAAATTTCTCCAAAGGCAACTTCACGCTTCTTAAGACATAAGTGGCAAACTTCACGACACCCATGCAGATGGACAATGGAGGTACAACTGCTGAATCCTACACAAATGCACTTTATAAGCACTTATACGAGTGCATGGATCGTGCTATCCCTAACAGAACCAAGATGCTATCCTCCAAAAAGAAGAAGCCAATCTGGTAGTCTTCTGCCATAAACAAACTCTAAAACAGAAGAAAGAAACTGTTGCAAAAAAGAGTAAAATCCCACGATTGGAGGAACTCCCTGGTCAGCCTCAGTAAGAAGCTGAGATCCCTCATAAAATCCTCTAAAGCTAGTTATGAAAACAAAATTGACACTGATTCTAAAGACAACCACAAAGCATTCTATAGCTATGTCAAGAATCTCAATGGCAACACTCAGATCTGCTCTGAGTTACAGCACAATGACACTAAATATACAGAACCAACTGATATTGCCAACATCCTGGCAGATAGGTTCAGTGCTAACTTTACCCCCCTCTCACCCCCTAAAGGGCCCATCTTTATAGTGGAAGAATGCAAAGTTCCTGTAATCACGGCTCACAGGTAAATACCTCACTCTCCAAAGCCCAGAACACAGCATCCATGGGACCTGACAACATCCCAGGCTGGCCTTCTACACGAACTACAGAATGAACTGGCACCCCACCTAAGTACCATGTTCAATCACAGCCTCAGTTCAGGCTTTGTGCCCACTGAATGGGGCACTGCGACGGTTATCCCACTCCACAAAGGGGGGGGCCACAATAGACCCTGGGAACTACCGCCCCATTAGCCTGACGAGCCTGGTCTGCAAGGCCATGGAACTCATAAACAAAGACATTGCAGATCTCCAAACTCTGGACCCCACACAGTTCAGGTTTGTAAAAGGCACATCATGTCTCCTAAACCTGACAGACTTCTTTGAAGCAGTAACCAAAAGTCATAGATGAGGGTAAGGTGGTTCACACAGCCTATCTAGATCTCGCCAAGCCATTCAACACCATCCCCCATTCTGGAATTATAGATAAACTCACTAAACTAGGTGTAAATCCCTATGTCACAAGATGGGTTGCCAACTGGCTTACTGACAGAACCCACACTGTGAAAGTAGCAGACTCCAAATCAGACTTCAGACAAGTGACAAGTGGAGTACCACAGGGTTCAGTCCTGGGTCCTCTCCTGTTTGGTACCTACTTCTCTGAAGTACAGACTAACACAGAAGGTCTTTGGCTAACTAAATTTGCAGATGACTGCAAACTAGGAGCCAAAATCGAAACTCCTAATGATGTGGAGATCCTACAAAAGGGCCTCACTGAGACAGATGCCTGGTGTCAAAGCCATGGTCTCAAGCTCAATACCAAAAAGTGCATTGTCATCCCTTTTGGTAAAAACTCTGTACCCATGAACTACCACATAGGCGGTAGTCTACTTAACACCGAAAGTGTGATAAGAGACCTTGGGACACAGGTGGACAGTAGTCTCTCCTTTGATAATCACATCAACACAGTGGTCAGGAAATCCTTCTACGTGGCACACCTCATCACAAAAGCTTTCTCATCCAGAAAAAAAGCGGTCATTGTTCCCCTCTACTCATCACTCATTAGACCCATTATAGAGTACAACACCCCTTTTGGTATGTACCTCACAAGGCATCTACAACAACTGGAAAGGCTGCAGAAATACCTCACAAAGAGGATTACTGGCCTCAAACAGATGCCCTATGCAGACCAACTCAAAAAACTCCAGCTTTACTCCGTCGCATATTGCCTACTCAGAGGCGATCTCTGCCTAACAGACAAAGCTATGTCAAACCCAGAGCTGTTGGATATGCTCCACTTAAAGAAATCCCAATCCCTCCAAGCTACATGCTCTAGGGACCTAAACCTTGTCACCACAATAAACAGAACATGCTGGAGGGATAGATTCCTGTCCCAGAGACTTCCTATACTCTGGAACAGACTACCTATCTATGTCAAACAAAGCTTCACATTAGCACTCTTCAAGAAAAATCTTGATGATTGGATAGGAAATAGGAAATTCACCCCAGGGGTCACCTCTGTGGTTCTGCTTGACAAGGGCACAGGAAAATAATTTTCTTGGGTGGCGAAAGCCAGGGTACCTTTCTGGCTAGGCTTGTATTGGCCCTAGGGCCAATAGCCTAGTACCTACCTATGAACCTATGATGTAGCAGACTATGGTGTTTTACTGCACAAATAACACCCTAATTATCAGTGACAAAAGGTTCAAAAAGGTGGTTAGTATAAACATTATTTTTAATAAGAAATTTGGGAAGGTATAGCAATAAATCTCTTTAGGTGTGAGTTATGCTGGCATTTAGTGTAGTTTCCTCAAAATAGCAAAGAGCAGGTGAACAAATAGACATAAGTACATTCCAGTATATCTCACACCCGGACAAAGTTTACTGCTCTCATACAATCTTGTAACATTTTCTCTACAGAAACTGATGAATATGCCTTTAAATGTGAGTGAACTATGACTTATGTCTGTAAAATTCTCATAGTAATTTTGAATGACTTTTGATTATTCGACAGTTAATAAAACTAACTGCCAAGAAGTTCTTTATAAACAGCTGTAGACTGAAGCAGGAAGGCAGGAAGTTACTTCCTCATTTGGAAGGATCATTGTTGGGGTATAGTACAGGTCTATAATGCCTTTAACATATTTAAACCAGCCACTGTGCAGGAGAAGAAACACGGTGGAAGTGTCTCAGTCTTTATTCAAGAGAAACTTACATCAAGGCTGATAAAACAGCATAATGCCCTGGAGCTTCTTCATGTCCAAAGCTAGCTACGAAACTCTGTCTATGACCCACAAAAGTCACAATACCTATCTACAAGAACTGGAGTCTCTCTGTAGTAAACCCAATACCATTTTCCTAAGTGATTTTAATTACCCAACTATAGACTGGAAACCTATGCCACCACCACAAGTGCAGAAGCACAGAGATTCCTGGACTTTGTAAATACAAATGCACTGGAACAATCAGTCAATGTACCCACTAGGTGAACAACATCTTAGACCTTCTCCTTACTGCTATGGGGGCACCTTGCAACATTCCTTGAATATCATCTTCAGTTGTTAGGTCTGATCATAAAGCTGTCTCCTTCTAAGTAAAATTGAAATCACAGGCCCTCTCCGCCCATGGCTCCTTTAGAAGCTTTTTTTAAGACAAACTGTCGCTTCCTAAGTGACTTATTGATAAGCTTCACGTGCCCACCAAACCCAGAAAACTGTGTGAAATACACGGAAGCATACACCACCAAACTGTACCAGCATTTCAACAGCTGCATAATAGTGGCTGTCCCCAGTAGAAATAAGGCCAGGGTAAACCCAAGAGCCCCCCCCCCCCTCGTGGAAGTATAATATAAACAAGATATATAATAAAAGAAAGAGAATTCTGACCAAAGGTAAAAAGAGCAATACCCAAAACAATAGCACCCTTGTCACTAAATTAGGCAAACAACTCAGGTGCTTAAGCTAGTCCAACAAAACCACATGAGGAGAAAATAGCTTCCCATGATAAATATAATCATAAAGCTTTTTAAATTATGTTCGTAATCTCAGCAGCACAACTTAGCAATGCACTGAGCTGATGGCAAACAAGTTTACCTTCACAGCAGCTGACGAATAACCTCATCTCAAACTTTACACTCTCCCCATCTATCCTACATGAAATACTCAAAACTAACCCATCCCAGCTATCAGAGAAGACCAAGCCTTAAAAGCACACTCTAAAGCAAAAAATACTGCATTGATGGGTCCTGACAATATCCCCAGATGCATAGTGAACAGCATGAAGCCACAATACCACTATTCAGCCTTAGCCTCCGGATGTGTTTTGTACCATGTGAATAGAGAACAGCAACTATATGCCCATAAGTCTCATAATCAAAGCCATGAAAAGAATTATCATGAAATTAATCATTGAGGACATGGGCAACCTCCAAACCCAGACCCATGAAAGATCAGTCACCAGTAGAGTACCTCAGTGCTCAGTGCTGGGAACCTCTTCTGTTTGGCATCTACTTCATGGAAGTTAAAGCCAACACTAAGGGAATCTGGCTGACCAAGTCTGCAGATAACTGCAAGCTAGGTGCAGTTATCAAATCCCCCAAAGACTTAGCCATCCTGTAGGAAGTGTATCCCAAACAAATAACTGGTGCCAAATCACAGTCTAAAACTAAATGTCAAAAAATGGATTATGATATCTATTGGGAATTTGAATGTCCCAGGGAGCTGCCACAATGGTAATTTGTCCCCTAAGAATTGACTCAGTTGTTTAGGATCGAGGAACTTATGTTGAACTCACTTTTGATCAACATGTGTCTACTATGGTGAGGAAATTCTTCTATATCTCACAGCTCATTAACAAATGGATTCTTCTAGTTCCAGGAATTAGGGCTGGATCCAGCACAAGGTGACATGGGTAGCTGCCTAGGGCACGGTTCTGTCTGCGAGGCCCGGTACAAACATAAAACATTAAGAACAAACTATTATCCTCGTAACTTGCTGCTAAGTAATGAACAGTGTTCTCTCTTTGCAATTAACTTGCTGCTTAGCTACCCTTGTAAACTGTTGCTAAGTTGTGAGTGATATCTTTGCCATACATTTCCTTTGCTTCTCACTATAAAGTATGAGCAGCATCATATGCAGTCCTCCAGTCTTTGAGCCAATGAAGATCTTCTGGAACTCAAACTGGAGAAGCATGGTACTTCTATTTGAGCTGGGAGATAGTACTTGGACATTTCTGCTAAAAGCATGTGTTTTTTTTTTTGTAAGGGGTACAGGAGTAGCAAAATGCATACAATGTGAACATTGAATTGTGCAATGGAAACAGATTATAGACTGGACATTTACTAAAAAGTAAGGAGTGTGCGTATGTGTGTGTGTGTTTGTAATGCCCCTGTCTTGTTAGTGGATTTGAGAGAGTCAAACCTTATACCTTAGGAACAGGGAGCAGTAGATTTAATCCTCCACATCAAATGCTATTCTGTTTAATGTCTCTACCTTTACCTCACATTTTTGCCCTAGCCTTAAGCGTCACTTAACCAGACAGAGCTTTGTAGCTACAAGAAATTTGGGTTGTGCTCTTCAGTGGTCCCCTGGATTGCAAGCCAGTTAGGGTGTAGAGGAAGGAAATTGATTGCAGTAAACAGGAACATCATCATATGAGCAATGTTCTTTGGATGTGATGGTTTCTTTATTTGTTCTGTTGAATGTTGAAGATGTGCTTTTTTTACTGTGAATAAATTGGACAGCATGAAGCATTTTTAACTAAGAATACATTCATAACTTAGTTTTTTTTTGCAGGCATGCAGGTATGAAATGTATTGTGCTTGAGCTACATCACTATCTAGCACTTAGTACAGATGAGTATGGCTATGAGCTGTTAAAATGCTACTTTCTGTAGTTTAGGGTTTGATGCCCTCAGCTTTCGTTTGTTTTCCTTATGACTCTTACCAAGTTACTTCATCAGAGAGTTTTCCTGGATGCTCCTGTGGGCTGTCCTGGGCTGTTAGGAAATGCATTATACATTTGTCTTTTGAATTTCTGCACCCTTCACACAGTCACTTATTAGTACTAATATATATAATATTTGAGTATGAATCCCAGCATGTCACCTGTAGTTTAATTGGTTGCCAAATACATTTTCACTAAATGAGTTTTAAGGGAAAAGTTTAAAGTTTCTCTTGCTATGTCTTTTCTACTTGAGAGTGTTTTGTTCTGTTCATAAAATCTCCATAAGTGTTTTTTTTTCTGTTAAATTTGGAATAAGGTTTAAATTGAAATCCAAACCTCTGTGAAGAGTGTAAAGTAAAGAAGAAAATAATATGTGCACTGACAGGTTTGAGCAGTGTTTATGGTAATTTGGGAGACAACACAGTAATTGGATATTGGCATGGCTGACAGGGGCATAATTCATTATCCTACTTAGGACCCCATTTGTCCATGATCTGGCTCTACTGACTCCAGAAGTGTATGTTGCAACAGTACTGCATTATTAGCCATTAAAATAGGTCAGATCTGTACTGAGTGATCTCAGAGTGAATGGTTATTATTGGTGACAGACATGACATAGGGAGGTCAGTAATGAGATGTAGGTGTCCTGCAAGCCCCCACCCCAAAAAGGTATGCTGTATACAGTGACATTTCTGACTTTTGTATGACGTGGACTGTTGAACAAAAGCTGCAGCATCTATATTGTCTTTAATTGTTTTGCTTTATTCATTGTACTAATGAATGAATAAATTCATTAATAGGCCTGGAATGTATAATATAGTCTAAACATGTTGCATTTATTAACATATTTTTGCAGTACTTTCTTTACAGCCTCCAGCAACTGAATAGGTTTGACATTTATTTGTCTGGTCGTACAGTCTGTATTATTTGGAGTGATGATCGGAACCATCTGATCTTCACCATCAATGATGTAGTCATTGTTGCATATTACTGCGATACAATCTTCACTACAAGATTGGGTTTCAAAGGATTTCTGCATTTAGTTAAAAAACTGCTACTATGACAATTAGCCCAGACAGCTAAAGCTCTGACTGGTTAGTAAGTTGCTTCCTGTGGCAAAGGTGCAGGGTTTTAAACTTTCTACCATCATTTAAATTCGGTGTGATACTGAGCAAGTCAATTAGCCAGCCAATGCTTTGGATCAAATTGGTAAATTCGCTAGGCTCCTATGGTCTCCTGGACTGTATGCCTACTAGCTATGAACCTCATGTTGTTTGCCAGCCATTCCCTATTGCATAGCTGATCTAGTTCAGGAAGTGTTTTGGCAATATCAGCAGCACACATTTTATTAAGGCAAGACAGGCAATTTCCTCTTGGCAGCAGATACTGCATTCATAGATGATGTACTGAAATGCAGAGCTGTTTGTCAACAGAAACCTCTGTATTAATAACAGTTTTCTTTAATGTGGAATTATTCAGATGAGTTTTACTTCTTCAGAGATTGTGCATATTGGCTGAGCATATGTTATAAGATGGCTAATATTTCTTATGCCCTCATAAATACTTTTCTATTTAAATTGTGCTACACATGGCTAGGGCTTATGGTATGATACTAGTGATCTTTACACAACTTCATGTAGTTCATACACTCCTACCAATACAGTACATATAATTTATTTCTTCATCACAACAAGGGGTGTATACAGTCAACAAAGTGGCTACAACTGCTGGTAGGGTGGGAGGCTAAATGTGGATGAAAGTACCTTATGCTCTTATCACCTCATTGTTTATAAACAGATTTTAATCTGGCTTTGCAAGACTAGTGTGTCTGTATGAATTAAGTTGGAATATTCAGATACTATGTGTGAACAATTTGAAATATGTCAGTTTGATCATTATTCTTCTTCTTATTTTTTTTTGACAGAGACCTCTGAGAGAAAGATGCAACAATGTAGCTATAGTTGCTGGGTTTGAAGCGTATCTGCATATAAAAGTGGCTAAGCCGTCTGAGTTGATAAAGTTAAAAGTCATTAGCCTGTCTTTAGAGAACTAGGGTATATTTCTGTAAAGCAAATTTGAATACTTTACTGTGACCATTTTTATCACAGTCAGACATGTCATGTACACAGTCAATAAAGTGGCCGTAATTATTTAGTATAAGACGTTGATGGATTATAATGACAGCAGTTTGAGTGTCCCTTTATAGTTGAAATGTTCCGAAATTTGTACTTTTGTCATTATTGGTGCATAAATTTTGTTCTGCTGTGTAATGGAAAAAATGTTTAAAGCTTAGTGCTTCAGTATATGCTGTTTGAATCCCAGCACATGTATTTTAGTGTAATGGGTTGACAGATGCATTTTCAATAAATGTGAATTTTAGGGGAAGCCAAAGCAAGAAAGCTACTAGCAAAAACTATGTAAATGCAGTCAACGGCTAAACAATACACAATGGAAAAACAGCCAAGCATTTACTGTATTGTTTAACTGTTGACTGAATTTACATGTATTGTTTAGCCGTTGACCGCATTTACACAGTTTTTGCTGGTTGTATTGTTTAGTCGTTGACCATTTACACAGTTTTTGCTAGTCTAGCTTTGTTGTTTTTCAGTTTTAGAGGAAGAAAAGTTTACTGCTGCTCATGCTAAGTATCTTTTCAATGTGAGACTGTTTTTGGTTTAGCAAATAAGACATTGGTGAGACGGGTCTATATAACATCACCAAACACTAAAAACAGTGAACGCTGACATATTGAACTTCAAAGTCCAAAAGCTGAAAACAGCGAAGGAATGACTCAGCAAATTTTTTCCCAGGGAAAAAAAAATTTGCTGATCCAAAAAAAAAAAAAAGAGTATACAGCCCCCCACACCCTCCAACTTAAATATACCAACTCCGAGATCACGCCACAGTGGAGAAAACAGCAAAGCCTGGGGAACGGCCCAGCAAATTTTTTCCCTGGGAAAAAATTTGTTGATCCGTTCCTTCCCTGTTTTCAGCTTTTGGACTTTGAAGTTCGATATATCAGCGTTCGCTATTTTTAGCGTTCGCTAATGTGATATAGACCCGGTGAGACAGACATGTCTCCCAGAGGATCTCCAAGCTGTGGAACAAGTACCCCATCCATGTGAAGTAGGGCCCATCTTTAACTATTTAAGCATAACCTTGACCAATTGATGGGAAATTGGAAATTCACCACGGGTCTGGCCCTCATGTCTCTGATAGACCAAGGCAGACAGTCATGCCCAAACTAGCATATCTCTCCCCAAACAGCCTCTAGAAAGTTCCTAACATACTTCCTCCTAATAAATACCCATGGCTTTACTGGGTTGGATTGCATGGCTAGGCCTATAAAGGTCCTGGTGGTCATTAGCCTAATATATAAGTATGAACCTATGAACCTATGGGCTACAAATTGAAAACACACTCTAACAAATGTTGTTATATTAAAGAAGAAATATAAGTTAAAACAATCAGGCAGGTGATTCAAAGAACACATGCATTTATGCATGGTTCTAAAAATGTGTGCTGGGAGGACATGATTTGAAAGCCCAGAGCCCAAGGTATACTTAATCCAATGCTGATGTCACAATAGTTATGATGTAACAGGAGCATGATCATACGAGCCATGTTCTTTGGGTATGATCCTTGGTTTCCTTGTTTTGTTGACTGTTGACAGTGTGTTTATTATTTGGCTGTAAATAAAGTGGTCAGCATGAATGAGCTCAATGTTAATACTTTAATTATGAATACATTTGTAATTTAGCTTGTTTTTTAGGCATGCAGGTGTGTAATTCACTGTTAGGCTTCAACAGGTCTGCCTGGTACTTAGTTCAGATGAGTAAGGCTATGAGCTGTTAATAAGCAGCTTCTGCAGTGCATGGTTTGAATCCTCCAGCCATCATTTGTCTTCTTTATGACTCTAAGGCACTTCATCAGATGTGCTCCTAGGCTGCCCCTGAAAAGGAACAACTGCATCCGGTGGGCTGCCTCAAGATTTTAGCAAATACATTACACATTTGTATTTTTAATCCTTGCTTCCTTCACATAGCCACTGATTACAGGTTCAGTATATGCTGTATCATTATGAATCCCAGCACATCTCTTTATGGGTTGACAGGTGCATTTTCAATAAATGTGAGTTTTAGGAGAGAAGAAGTTTATTGTTGCTCATGTTAAGTCAGTTTTCAATGTGAGACTGTTTTTGTTTAGCAATTGTCTGTCAGTTTATGCTGTTTTACTATGAATCCCAGCACATCTCTTTAGTCTAATGGGGTGCCTGATACACTTTCAACAAATAGGAGAAGAGAAGTTAACTGTTGCTCATGCTAAGTCAGTTTTCAATGTGACACTGTTTTTTTGTTTAGCAATTGTCTGTCAGTGTTTTTGCTGTTGTTGTTGTTGTGTCTTTTGGCTTTTCCCGGTTAGGGGTCGCTACAGCGGAACTCCGGTCTGCTAATGACTGGTAGTTGATTTTTACATGCCGACTTACCAGCCCTGACGCGCAACTTTCAACGAAGGTACGCCCATTCATGCATGTCTCCACGCAGAAGACGCTCTAGCTGAGAATCGAACCAGACAGCATCTTACTCTGAGGCGACAACGCTATCGCACCACCACCACCACGGGTGTCAGTGTTTTTGCTGTAAAATATTAAATACAAAGTTTTAAATACAAACCTGTGTTTATTTTAAAATAAAAAAGAAAATAGTATGCAGACTGACAGGTTTGAACATTTTCTTCTTGTGATTGGGTAAATGGGATGAGGCAACCAATTAATAGCATATTTGTATGGTTACCCTGCCTAAGAATGCATATGACCATGATGCAGCTCTGCCAGAGATAATTCATCGTCTCCCTTTACTCAGCCCTCATAAGACCAATCACCATATCTCTCAACCTCTTAGTGCAAGACATCTGGACAAAGCCTGACAAAATGGGGGGACAGAGGCCCAAAAATAGGGACATTTTTAAATACTGCTCTTATAAACTTTAAAAGTTGTAAGAGTAAGAGGCTTAGTTTTAACATACATTTTCAGAAGATTTGAAGTCTGAAACTCAAATGTATGTCACTATTTATTGAATTCAGTCCTCAGATCATCCCAGTGATTTGCGAGAGAAAACCACAAATTTTATGAGGAACAGATTCAAAATATGAACCAAAAATCTGGAAATTCTTTGAAAGTCTGGACATTTGAGAGGTATGCCAATCACTGAGTATAATGTTGTCTTTGGCATGTATCTGTCCAGACACTTGCAGCAGTTCGAACACCAAGAGAGATACCTTACAAAAAGACCACTAGGCTTAAATAATTTTCCTTACATGGACCACCTCAAAACCCTGTCACTATACTTGGTTTTCTACAGACTACTAAGAGGTGACCTGTGTCTGGCACACAAGACATCCTCTGGCCCAGTAGAGAGGACCTACTACACATCAGAAAGTCAAACAACATCAGAAATACCTGTTTGTGAGATCTAAACCTCTAACATCAACAGAACAATTTGAGGGAAGTTACATTCTGAAGTAGATACCATTGCTCTGGGATAGACCTCCATCCATGTAAAACAAAGCTCATCCCTGTCCAAATTCAAATGTAACTTGGATCTATGAATGGGTAATAGCAAATTTAACCTAGGGCTTCCTCCTGGAGTATTAATGGACACAGGCAACTCCTAAACGATTTAACCTCTGATTGGGGATGTTATAAATATCAGTGGTATGGTCAGAGTTACTACCACTAGAGATAATACAGATATAGTCCATCAATGAATAAGGTTAATATGAACAATAAATGAAATAGGTAAATCCAAGCACCAAATGGGAAAATTGCCTAAGCTTAAAATGGCCCACGACTGCAGTTAGCCAAATACTAATCTATGAACCTAAGTAGTGTAAATACTGTTGATCTGAAATTTGCAAAGCCAAGTATGTCATTTTTCATCTGAACTTAACTGTGCAATGACACGTGAGACATTTTTCATTACATCTTTTCAATCAACTTGTGCTTCTTTATATTTCTCTCTATAGCATGTTTTAATAGCTGATAGTGGTGAAGAAAGTGGGCATTTTGGCCAGTAACTTGTCAAAATAACCTCACAATTCCTCTGCCACCAACTGTGTGGACTGTTTAAGCTAAATTTTGCTGTAGAATTTTTAAGCCAAAGACATTTTGCTGACATTATCTAGTGTGTGTGCACTGATCTGACAAGCATTTTCAAAAGTGTTAAAAACCTGCATCGACATATAAGGGACTGATTATGCTATGAAAAACTTTAAAAAACTATTAGTGTTGGGATAACTTCTAAAGTGCAAGCTATAACATTTCACAACTGGATATTTAATGCAGACATACCAGTAGGAAATCAGATGTCTATTTTAAAACGCTGAGATTAAAGTCTGATAATAACAGTGAAATGAAAATGTTAGAACATTTAACAATAGACAGAGGAAGAAGAACACTATCTAATAATATGAGAAAATGAGTTTTGCAAAGTGATCCCAATAACTCTGACAAGTTAGTAACTTTAGTAGATCACTCTTCTACCCAGTTTGGCTTTGTTAAGGGCAAGTCTTGCTTATTAAACCTAGTGGACTTACTTCAGAATGTCACCAAAGCCCTGGATGAGGGCAAAGCAGTACATACCAGCTATCTTGACTTAGCCAACGCCTTTGACACAATTCTCCACTTAGGTATCATTGAGAAACTCTCCCAGCTGTGGATTAACCCATACGTCACTAGATGGGTAGCACACTGACTCACCAACAGAAAGCATACTGTCAAAGTTGGGGATTCCACCTCCACCAGTTCATAGGTTCATAGATTAGTACTAAGCTAACTGCCCATGCAAGCCATTTTAAGCCTAGTCAATTATCCCTTGTGAGATTCAAACTCTGCACCTTGTGTTTGTAAGGCAAACACCTTAACCATTAGGCCACCCTCCCAACCCAACCTTAACCAGTAGACCAGTTATCAGTGGTGTACCACCGAGATCTGTGCTGGGCCCTCTACTATTTGGAATCTACTTCTCAGATGCTCAGGTGAAAGTAGATGGCCTGTATATTACCAAGTTTGCAGATGACTGCAAACTAGGTGCGATCATTTGAGTCCCCCAACGATGTTAACATATTACAAAAGGGGCTAATGCAGACTAATGATTGGTGCCAAACTCACGGTCTAAAACTAAATGCAAAAAAGAGCATCATTATTCCCTTTGGCAAAGAAGTGGCCCCTGCAAATTACATTACAGATTGCACCCCCCCCCCAAGCTCAAACACAGTGGTGAGAGACTTGGGAACACAGGTTGACAGCA
Organism: Protopterus annectens; assembly: GCF_019279795.1. Taxonomy (NCBI): domain Eukaryota; kingdom Metazoa; phylum Chordata; order Ceratodontiformes; family Protopteridae; genus Protopterus; species Protopterus annectens. The sequence continues at coordinate 408,085,415 of NC_056730.1, read as the reverse complement.
ATTTAAACTTTAATCACCATGTCTCCACAGTGGTAAAGAAAGCCTTCTACATTGCGCATCTCATAAATAAGGGCATTGCATCCAAGACTAAGGATGTTAATAACTCCTCTATACTCAGTCCTCATTAGACCACTAATTGAATACAATGCTCTCTTTTGCGTGTACCTCTCCAGACACCTACAGCAACTGGAGAGACCACAGAAATTTCTAACCAAGAAAACTGAAGGCCTCCAAAACATGACCTACACAGAAAGACTGAAAGCCCTGTCTCTGTCCCCTGTAATCTACAGGCTGCTGAGAGGGGACCTGTGCCTGGCCTACAGAATGATCTCTGACTCTGCCCTAATGAAAATGCTGCATGTCCGCAAATCAAATGGGAGAAGAGTTACTCGCTCCAGGGATCTCAACTTTGTCTATGACATAAACAGAACATGTTGAAGAGACAGATATGTCTCCCAGAAATTGCCACTCCTATGGAATAAACTTCGACTTCATGTGAAGGAGAACTCTTCAATTACCCTATTTAAGAGCAACCTTGACAACTGGATAGGAAACCACAAATTCACCCCGCGGGTGGCACCTCTGTCCCTCACGGACAAGGTCAGTCTGTGCTAATCACTGACTTGCTCTGCTAACAATGGCTATTTATTAATTTATTTACATTTATTAACTGGGTAGAGTCTGGCTGGGCAAGTAGCCTGTTTTGTTTTCAGTGGAGACCCAAGGAGAAAAGCTCCATAACACTAGTACAAAAAGATTACAAAATTTTTTAAAAGATTTACAAATAATATACAAATAGTTTGACAGTTGCCAATAATCACAATTTACAAAAAGGGGAATGTGAAACAAAAACATTACATTTCCTAAGCCTTACTACAGACAGTAATATGAAACTCATTAGACACCATTGTGGCATTTTCATTTGGTAGAAGTAAGACAAGAAGATAGCAGAATAAAAACTAAAAACACCTCTGCAAGTCGGGCTGGATGAATATTAGACCATAAAGACTCCCTTAAATGAGTCTGTTTTGTTCGTGAGAATAAAGTACTTTTTACATAATTTAAGGGAGTCTTTATAGGTTCATAGGTTCATAGGTTTATACTAGGCTATCTGCCCTAAGGCATTTATAAGCCTAGCCCAAATTATTGTGGCTTACGCCACCCCTTATATGAAAAAATACTGTGCCCATTAGTTTGTTGTGCCTCTGTCCAGCAGTGACACAGAGATGATTCCCGGGGTAAACCTCGATCTCCATCCACAGGTCTAGATTTCTCTTGAACAGAGTCAGCGAGGTGCTCTGCCTCACATGGACCGGGATTTTATTCCACAGCATAGGAGTCTCTGGTGATAAATCTATCCCTCCAGCACGTCCTATTTATATCCGTGCTAAGGTTTAAGTCACTTGCTCTAGTGGTTTTGGTGGATTTGGATTTTTGAGGTGGAGCATGTCCATTAATTCCGGGTTGGACATGGCCTTGTATGTCAGGCACATGTCACCTCTGAGCAGGCGGTATGCGACTGAATAGAGCTGGAGTTTCTTCAATCTGGCAGCATATGACAGATTTTGGAATCTATCCTTTTGGTGAGGAACTTTTGGGGTCTCTCCAATTGCTGCAGATGTCGGGTGAGATACATCCCGAATGGGGCATTGTACTCGATCATTGGTCTGATAAGTGAAGAGCACAGAGACAATGACCTCACTAGATCTGGATGTGAATCCCTTCATGATCAGGTGGGCAATGTAGAAGGTCTTTTCTAACCACTTTAGCAATGTGAGTGTCAAAGAAAGGCCACTGTCAACCTGGGTCCCCAGGTCCTGATAACCTCTTCTGTGCTTAGTGGATTGCCACCTATATGGTAGCTTAGGGTTACCTTGTTTTTCCCGAAGGGCTTATGACTATACATTTTTGGCGTTTAACTTCAGGCCATGGCTCTGGCACCAGCTATCTGTTTCGTGAGTCCTTCTGAAGGATATCCGTGTCCGATGCACTTTCCACTATGGCCCAGTTTGCAGTCGTCTGCAAACTTTGTCAATAAAGTCCTCCCATGTTGGCCTGTACTTCTGAGAAGTAGATGCCAAACAATAGGGGCCAGGACGAGCCTGTGGGACACCACTTGTGACCCGGCTTGGAGTCTGACACAGCGCCAGCAACTCTAACCCTGTGGGTTCTGTCCTTATGCCAGTTTGCAACCCATCTTGTGACATATGGGTTTTACATTTAAGCTGGTAAGTTTTCTACAATACCCGAGTGGGGTATTGTGTCGAGCACTTCTGCAAGGTCAAGGTAGGCTGTATGGACTGCCTTTCCCTCATCAATGGCCTTGGTGACTGTTTGAAGAAGTCGACCAAGTTCAAAAGGCATGATCTTCCCTTGACAAAGCCAAACTGGGTCGGGTCCAATGTCTGCAAGTCCCCTATATCTTTGTTTATGAGCTCCATTATGATCCTCTCCATAGCTTTGCAGACTAGACATTAAGCTTATAGGGCGATATTACCAGGGTCCGTGGGGCGCCGCTTTGTGGAGTGGGACCACAGTTGCCACTCACGCCACTCCTTGGGCACGTATCCTGTGGTAAGGCTGAGATTAAACAGCTGCCTTATGTGCGGGTTTAATTCCTCATTTAGCTCGTGTAGCACACAGCCGGGGACACCATCCGGTCCCATTGATGCTGTGTTTTTAGCTTTAGAGAGCAGCTTTCACCTGCGCATTTGAGATGTCCGGGAGGCTACACTCGGCTGGGATAGTTATCTCTCCTTTAGGGGGGGGGAGGGGTGAAGTTTGCACTGAACCTGTCTGCCAGTATGTTGGCAATGTCTGTGGGTTCAGTGATTTTTGTATCATTTTGGACTAATTCTGAGCATATCTGGGAGTTTCCACCCAGGTTCCTAACATAGCCTAAAAAAGGCCTTATGATTGTCCTTTGAATCCATGGCAATTTTTCTCTCAAAATTGTCCTTGGTTGTTGTTATGAGTGCTGCGTATTTTTACTAATAATGATCAGGGTGACTTCCCTTTTATGGATTTTGTTCTATCATGTAATAGCTTTCTCCTCTTATTGTAAAGTTTGTTAATGGCTGGGGTCCAACAGACTGGACGTTTGCCCTTTGTGGAAAGAGACTTGGTTTTATTTGGGATTGCCTGATCCATGCAGTCCTGGAGGTGTTCATAGAAGGCATTTGTAAGGGCTTCCGCAGCTTGGGTTGTGGTTTCCTCTGGCTCAGGGGCCTTGAAGGATACCACACCAGTCTTAGTAGTGTGAAGTTTGCTTTAGAGAAGTTTCTTCACTATGGTCCTTTTGCCTTGGGGTGGGGGCGGGATGTGGTTCCAGTGAGATTAGTTTATGATCAGATCTCACCAATGGGGATATACTTCGGTGTGGAGCATTTTGCCCCCAGGGTTGTGACAATGAGATCTAGTGGGGTTTCTCCTCTCGTGGGAACAGTGACTAGCTGTTCCATGGCATTTGAATTTATGAACTCCAGGAACCGTTGGGCAGAAAGTTGGGAAGCTTGAGTAATGTTCCCAGTCTATATTCGGGTAGTTGAAGTCACCCAATATGATGGTGTTTGAGATACATTTATACCCTCCAGTGTCTTCAGGAAGGCTGTGTGGGGTTCCTGAGTTTGAGAGGGTGGCCTGTAGCATGCTACAATTTGGGCTTGCAGTTTAAGGAAAAACATTTAAAAAAAAAAAACAAAAATAGACAGAGGAAGAAGAACACTATCTAATAATATGAGAAAATGAGTTTTGCAAAGTGATCCCAATAACTCTGACAAGTTAGTAACTTTAGTAGATCACTCTTCTACCCAGTTTGGCTTTGTTAAGGGCAAGTCTTGCTTATTAAACCTCGTGGACTTATTTGAGAATGTCACCAAAGCCCTGGATGAGGGCAAATCAGTACATATCAGCTATCTTGACTTAGCCAATGCCTTTGACACAATTCTCCACTTAGGTATCATTGAGAAACTCTCCCAGCTGTGGATTAAACCATACGTCACTAGATGGGTAGCAAACTGACTCACCAACAGAAAGCATACTGTCAAAGTTGGGGATTCCACCTCCACCAGTTCATAGGTTCATAGATTAGTACTAAGCTAACTGCACATGCAAGCCATTTTAAGCCTAGTCAATTATCCCTTGTGAGATTCAAACTCTGCACCTTGTGTTTGTAAGGCAAACACCTTAACCATTAGGCCACCCTCCCAACCCAACCTTAACAAGTAGACCAGTTATCAGTGGTGTACCACCGAGATCTGTGCTGGGCCCTCTACTATTTGGAATCTACTTCTCAGATGCTCAGGTGAAAGTAGATGGCTCAGAGATTACCAAGTTTGCAGATGACTGCAAACTAGGTGCGATCATTTGAGTCCCCCAACGATGTTAACATATTACAAAAGGGGCTAATGCAGACTAATGATTGGTGCCAAACTCACGGTCTAAAACTAAATGCAAAAAAGAGCATCATTATTCCCTTTGGCAAGGAAGTGGCCCCTGCAAATTACATTACAGATTGCACCACCCCCCCAAGCTCAAACACAGTGGTGAGAGACTTGGGAACACAGGTTGACAGCAATTTAAACTTTAATCACCATGTCTCCACAGTGGTAAAGAAAGCCTTCTATATTGCGCATCTCATAAATAAGGGCATTGCATCCAAGACTAAGGATGTTAATAACTCCTCTATACTCAGTCCTCATTAGACCACTAATTGAATACAATGCTCTCTTTTGCGTGTACCTCTCCAGACACCTGCAGCAACTGGAGAGACCACAGAAATTTCTAACCAAGAAAACTGAAGGCCTCCAAAACATGACCTACACAGAAAGACTGAAAGCCCTGTCTCTGTCCCCTGTAATCTACAGGCTGCTGAGAGGGGACCTGTGCCTGGCCTACAGAATGTTCTCTTACCCTGCCCTAATGAAAATGCTGCATGTCCGCAAATCAAATGGGAGAAGAGTTACTCGCTCCAGGGATCTCAACCTTGTCTATGACATAAACAGAACATGTTGAAGAGACAGATATGTCTCCCAGAAATTGCCACTCCTATGGAATAAACTTCGACTTCATGTGAAGGAGAACTCTTCAATGACCCTATTTAAGAGCAACCTTGACAACTGGATAGGAAACCACAAATTCACCCCGCGGGTGGCACCTCTGTCCCTCACGGACAAGGTCAGTCTGTGCTAATCACTGACTTGCTCTGCTAACAATGACTATTTATTAATTTATTTACATTTGTTAACTGGGTAGAGTCTGGCTGGGCAAGTAGCCTGTTTTATTTTCAGTGGAGACCCAAGGAGAAAAGCTCCATAACACTAGTACAAAAAGATTACAAAATTTTTTAAAAGATTTACAAATAATATACAAATAGTTTGACAGTTGCCAATAATCACAATTTACATAAAGGGGAATGTGAAACAAAAACATTACATTTCCTAAGCCTTACTACAGACAGTAATATGAAACTCATTAGACACATAACTAAAAACCATTGTGGCATTTTCATTTGGTAGAAGTAAGACAAGAAGATAGCAGAATAAAAACTAAAAACATCTCTGCAAGTCGGGCTGGATGAATATTAGACCATAAAGACTCCCTTAAATGAGTCTGTTTTGTTTGTGAGAATAAAGTACTTTTTACATCATTTATGGGAGTCTTTATAGGTTCATAGGTTCATAGGTTTATACTAGGCTATCTGCCCTAAGGCATTTATAAGCCTAGCCCAAATTATTGTGGCTTACGCCACCCCTTATATGAAAAAATACTGTGCCCATTAGTTTGTTGTGCCTCTGTCCAGCAGTGACACAGAGATGATTCCCGGGGTAAACCTACGATCTCCCATCCACAGGTCTAGATTTCTCTTGAACAGAGTCAGCGAGGTGCTCTGCCTCACATGGACCGGGATTTTATTCCACAGCATAGGGAGTCTCTGAGTGATAAATCTATCCCTCCAGCACGCCCTATTTATATCGCTGCTAAGGTTTAAGTCACTTGCTGTAGTGGTTTTGGTGGATTTGGATTTTTTGAGGTGGAGCATGTCCATTAATTCCGGGTTGGACATGGCCTTGTATGTCAGGCACATGTCACCTCTGAGCAGACGGTATGCGACTGAATAGAGCTGGAGTTTCTTCAATCTGGCAGCATATGACAGATTTTGGAGTCCCTTTATCCTTTGGTGAGGAACTTTGGGGTCTCTCCAATTGCTGCAGATGTCGGGTGAGATACATCCCAATGGGGCATTGTACTTCGATCATTGGTCTGATAAGTGAAGAGCACAGGGGAACAATGACCTCACTAGATCTGGATGTGAATCCCTTCATGATCAGGTGGGCAATGTAGAAGGTCTTTCTAACCACTTTAGCAATGTGAGTGTCAAAGAAAGGCCACTGTCAACCTGGGTCCCCAGGTCCCTGATAACCTCTTCTGTGCTTAGTGGATTGCCACCTATATGGTAGCTTGGGGTTACCTTGTTTTTCCCGAAGGGTATGACTATACATTTTTTTGGCGCTTAACTTCAGGCCATGGCTCTGGCACCAGCTATCTGTTCGTGAGTCCCTTCTGAAGGATATCCGTGTCCGATGCACTTTCCACTATGGCTCAGTTTGCAGTCGCCTGCAAACTTTGTCAGCCAAAGTCCTCCCATGTTGGCCTGTACTTCTGAGAAGTAGATGCCAAACAATAGGGCCTGGACCGACCCCTGTGGGACACCACTTGTGACCGGCTTGGAGTCTGACACAGCGCCAGCAACTCTAACCCTGTGGGTTCTGTCCTTATGCCAGTTTGCAAACCCATCTTGTGACATATGGGTTTACATTTAAGCTGGTAGTTTTTCTACAATACCCGAGTGGGTATTGTGTCGAAAAGCCTTGCAAGGTCAAGGTAGGCTGTATGGACTGCCTTTCCCTCATCAATGGCCTTGGTGACTGTTTCAAGAAGTCGACCAAGTTCAAAAGGCATGATCTTCCCTTGACAAAGCCAAACTGGGTCGGGTCCAATGTCTGCAAGTCCCCTATATCTTTGTTTATGAGCTCCATTATGATCCTCCATAGCTTTGCAGACTAGACTTGTTAAGCTTATGGGGCTGTAATTACCAGGGTCCGTGAGGCCCTTTGTGGAGTGGGACCACAGCTGCCACGCCACCCTTGGGCACGATCCTGTGGTAAGGCTGAGATTAAACAGCTGCCTTATGTGCGGTTTAATTCCTCATTTAGCTCAGTAGCACACAGCCGGGACACCATCCGGTCCCATTGATGCTGTGTTTTTAGCTTTAGAGAGCAGCTTTCACCTGCATTTGAGATGTCCGGGAGGCTACACTCGGCTGGGATAGTTATCTCTCCTTTAGGGGAGAGGGGGTGAAGTTTGCACTGAACCTGTCTGCCAGTATGTTGGCAATGTCTGTGGGTTCAGTGATTTTTGCATCATTTTGACTAATTCTGAGCATATCTGGGAGTTTCCACCCAGGTTCCTAACATAGCTGAAAAGGCCTTATGATTGTCCTTGAATCCATGGCAATTTTTCTCTCAAAATTGGCCTTAGTTGATTTTATGAGTGCTCGTATTTTTACTAATAATGATCAGGGGTGTATTCTCTTTTATGTATTTTGTTCTATCATGTAATAGCTTTCTCCTCTTATTGTAAAGTTTGTTAATGGCTGGGGTCCAACATACTGGACGATTGCCCTTTGTGGAAAGAGACTTGGTTTTATTTGGGATTGCCTGATCCAATCAGTCCTGTAGTTGTTCATAGAAGGCATTTGTAAGGGCTTCAAGAGCTTGGGTTGTGGTTTCCTCTGGCTCAGGGGCCTTGAAGGATACCACACCAGTCTTGAGTAGTGTGAAGTTTGCTTTAGAGAAGTTCTTCACTATGGTCTTTTTGCTTGGGGTGGGGCGGGATGTGGATTTCCAGTGAGATTAGTTTATGATCAGATCTCACCAATGAGGGATATACTTCCGGTGTGGAGCATTTTGTCCCCATGTTTGTGACAATGAGATCTAGTATATTTTCTCCTCTCGTAGGAACAGTGACTAGCTGTTCCATGGCATTTGAATTTATGAACTCCAGGAACCGTTGGGCTAGAAAGTTAGGGCTTGAGTAATGTTCCCAGTCTATATTCGGGTAGTTGAAGTCACCCAATATGATGGTGTTTGAGATACATTTATACCCTCCAGTGTCTTCAGGAAGGCTGTGTGGGGTTCCTGAGTTTGAGAGGGTGGCCTGTAGCATGCTACAATTTGTAGAGCAGTTTTGCCTATGGTTAGTTGCACCTGGATGGTTTCCAAGCTTCATGCGTTGCCACCAACCTGGAGGTATGAGTATCCTTTATGAATATGGATACACCCTCCTTTTGTGGTGTGGTCCGGGTTTTGGGGCCGGGCATGATATGAGGTAAAACCTAATAGTGCCGGGTGCTCTCAGGAGCCTTGAACCAGGTTTCAGTTACAGCACAGACATCGATGTTCTCCATACTGAGAAGGGCCTCGAGTCGTGCATTTTGAGATTTAGACTTCTGGCATTGAGCAGCATTACCCTCAGTTTCTTCCCATTTTGTTTTCTAGGGTGGTAGGTTTAGAATTTGAGCCTTGCCTAAAAAGGCACTATGGGGGTGGCAAGAGCCTTAGCCAATATCCGAATCCCAGGGTGACAGGTGCAAGCCGTCCCTTGCGAAGCAGCGTGGCTTGTCAAGCATGTCATCCCAGGCAGACAGACACTGGATCCCCTTTGAATGACACCAGACATTAAGCCAATTGTTAAAGCTGATCATCTTGTCTCTATATTGTGGCATCATTCTTGGTGAAGGAAGGATACTGCTCAGGGTTAGGGTCATACCTGCCTGGGCTACATAATCAGAGAGCTCCTCTATGTCTCTTTTCATGTAGTCCAGGGAGGTACGTCTCAGGTCGTTCACACCAGCAATGACAATGACTGTGTCATATTTGTACTTGCCGTGGAGTGACCCGAGTGCTTGTGTTATGTGGCGGATTCTAGCGCCTGATAGGCAGCTTACTGTGACCCTCTTATTCATCCAGCCTGACTTGCAGAGGTGTTTTTAGTTTTTGTTGCTTTTTACTGCATTACCGCTGATTTATTTAGTTGCTCTTTCTAAGACAGCAGAATAGAAAACATTTGATTGAAGGCATGAGAAACTAGCCAGAAGTATTACAGGAGTATAGCCATTGTTGAGTAAGGTATTCCTTTAAGAGTTTTTTGAAGCTATGACGATCTGTGTTTATTTTTTTAATATTCTAGGGTAAAAGGTTCCATTTTTTTGGCTACTTTGAAGGAGAAGAGTGAGTCACCAAAGTAATTATGGGACTTTGTTACCTTGAGTATAAGTTTATTGGATGATCTAAGGGTCCTGGGGTTGGTATTTAGTTGCACTAGGTTGGAGAGTGCAGGGCAGTTTTCAGGTTTGTGGATAATGGAGTGGGCAGTTGTGAGATGATTCAGCAATAATAAACTGGGAAATTCAAGCCAGTATAATTTTTGAAGAGCAAGGCAATGATGAGTCCTCTTGAGTATATTAGCAGCAAATGTTGTTATTTTGTTACAGCAGGAATCAAGTAGATGTAAATCAGACTTGCACAGGTTAGTGAAAAGTTGAGAACAGTAGAGAAGAGTAGATAGTCCATCTAACCATGGTCAACTAGGGAACAAGAGTATTACATGGCTAGGCTTGTTAAGGCCCTGGAGCCATTAGTCTAGTAACCTCCTATGAACCTATGAACTTATTAGTTAACAACACATTGGTTGGATGGCCGCAGTGGTGCAGCGGTTAGCTTTGCCGCCTCACAGCAAGAGGTTCTCTGGTTGGATCCTCGGCTGGGGTGCCTTCTGTGCGCAGTCTGCATGTCCTCCATGTGGTTGTGTGGGTTTCCTCTGGGTGCTATGGTTTCCTCCCACATCCCAAAGACATGCTGTAGGTGGATTGGACACTTTAAATTGGCCCTAGGCATGAGTGCATGCAAGTGTGTGCCTTCTGTGGAAGGTTGAGCGCTGGGCTGGCAACTCGACACCATAAAACTCCATTGCCAATCATGAGTGGATAGGTGATCCACTGTGGTGACCCCTAACTGGGAAAAAGCCAAAAGAAGAAGAAGTTAACAACACATTGGTTAAAATTAAATTGCCTGCTTGGAATGATAAAGATGCAGTAATAAATGTGCAATCTCTTGTGAAAAAAGTAGGAAGTACTTACTTTTTTCAAATATGGAGTGAGGGGGTCACATTATCAAATTCAGTTCCACTAATACTGAAAGGAACACCTGTAGTAGAACTCTGAAAACTGATGAGTGTGCTGTGAATGAAATGGCTCCTATGAAGTTTGATAAAAGCGAAGCTAAGGTTGAGTTAACATTATGTCACTATATTACAAGTTAGAAACGTATACAGTATTTTGGAGGCAAAATAACTTCAAGCTTTACTGAATACTGGAAACATGCAAGCCCCTGTCAAAGGTCCCTATATATGGAAGCATAATGTTAGTAACAAAGGAGAAGATGATATGCATTCATAGTGATAAAAAAGGAATAGCTAGACACATGTAGAAATTCAGTTTTAGAAGAACTTTTGCATTCTGTAGCTGTTATTCCTGGCTTGACTTGTGATATTACAACAGGAAAATATTTTCTTCATTTTAAAGCACTATGGATGATGTGGGAAGAAAGCATGTACACATACTATATAGCAGGCTAATACACCTAGTAAGAATGACTAAAAGCAACAGTTTGATCTTCACATCTAGTATAAGAATGAGAGGAACAGGACACTGACACTCTTGTAGAGATCCACAATAAAAACAATGAGAAGGAAGTTAGGATATAAGCTACAAAAGAAGTCTGCTTATGGTTAGATCATAAAATGGATCCTGTGTGTTACTAGAAGAAAATTTCCTGACAAGAGATCAAAAGAAACCTAATACTGTAAGAGATGTCAGCATAGGAACTGAATTTGAACTGACAGAAAACCTGAAGTAAAAATCACGACAAGCCAGATGTCTGCACAAAGACTTAGAAAAAGTGTTACTACAGAAACAGAGGACAAAAACAGAAGAATGGCAGTTAAATGAGGACCCGCACAATAATGACATTGCAGTCAGTAGTAAAAGTGAGATAGATGGGAAAATGAAGAGTTGTTATTCCATTTCTGTCATACAGAAATAGAAAACTAAAGAAAAGGGAAACTGTCAAAAGGTTTGTACAGACAGCAGAAAACCTAAAGTCGAAGGAGACTTTTGTCTGATGATACCCTTTGTAGAAGAAGACACAGACGTTCCAGTGGCAGTGTGGCAGAGGAAGCTATACCTTCCACCTCAAGACAGGCTACTGAAGAAAGCAACTCTGAACTAACAGACTTATAGGTAAACCACATAAAAAAAACACAATTAGAGCATGATACTTTAAGTACAGCAAAAGAGAATATAACTAGGGTTACAAGGGAAGACAATGAACAAAAATTTATCATTACATCTTATCCATATTTTGAGTTAAAACATTATCTCTTAAGGAGCAAATAAAGACAGTAAAGAAATTCTGCTTTGAGTGTTAGTACCAAAACCTTAAAGGACCCTAGTAATGAAGTTAGCTAATAGTCATGTATTAAGAGGTCACCTTGTGATGGACAAAACTAAAGCAGTAGTTTTATCCAGATGATTTTGTCCAGATATAATACAAGATATTGAAAATGGATGTGCGTCTTATCCAGAATGTTGAAAAACTGCATCTCTTCATAGATTTAAAAGTCCCTTGATTCCAATGCCTGTTATAGAAGTGTTTCTTGAGTACATTGCCTTGGGCATTGTATGGTGACTAGTAAAAAGTAGCAATGGATATCTGTAAATGGTAGTAATAATGAACTATGCTACAAGTCCTTCAGAAACTATACAAATATACAAGGTTAATGCTATGACTATTTGTCAGACAACAAGTACTGTTATTCTGTACGGTGGGTAGGGTATCCTAAAGAGATACTTACTGAACAAGGCATCAGTTGTGCCATTGCTTTAAACTTAGACACTTAAAAGCTTCAGTGCCCTATCCACAGATGATGGTTTGGTAGGGAGGTTCAATAAAACACTGAAGCCCATGTTTGGAAAATAGACTGACACAGATAGGAAAATTGGGTACAGTTATTACTCTGTTTGCAGTTTAACGTAAGAGAGGTGCCACAAACTTCAAATGGGTTTACCCCCATATGAACTACTATGAAAAGCATCTCAGAGGACTGCTTGGTATTGCTAAAAGAGATTTGGGAAAGTACAGTTTTGTACCTACCATAAATGTAGATGTTCGAAGATCCACATTGCTGCAGTCCTTACATATGGGGGTAGTCCGCTGTCCTCGGTCGGCCCGAATACCAAAGTATTAGGCTGACGTCGGTCAAGGCGCTTAGAACTGACATCAGGACGTCAGGGTACAAAAGTGCATGACCGACGTCATATCCTCAGTCTTTTCTTGCCCCAGATGTCAGAAGGCCCCAAAAAGAAAGGCCATAGCCAAAAAACAGAAAAGAACATCCAACCCCCCCCCCCACACTAACAAAATTTACAATATTTACAATATTGACAATCCAAACCACATAACCACCCCAAACTACAGAGGGGAAGGAGGGAGGGTTAACTGGACTGCAGCAATGTGGATCTTCGAACATCTACATTTATGGTAGGTACAAAACTGTACTATGTTCTTCATCTCACATTGCTGCAGTCCTTACATATGGGTAGAATCCCAAAGCAGAGGTAAGGGAGGTTGGCAAAACTATAAAGCATTAGGGGCTGCCAAAATGCCCTGTAAAATTGCAGTGGCAAATCCAGCCCTAGATTTAGAGTAAAGTGGAAGGTGGTAATGCTTAGAAAAAGTATGCACTGAACTCCAAGTAGCTGCTTCCAAAATATCTTTAGTAGCCACCCCCCTTAAAAAGGCTGTAGAAGTGGCAGTAGCCCTAGTGGAATGAGGCCTGATCCCAGCTGGAATCTCCTTACCATGATGGGAGTAACAGAATGCAATACAAAACCAATCCACTTAGAAATAGTTTGTTTTGAAACAGGTTTGCCCTGAGAACCCAAAGCAAAAGAAACAAACAACTGCTGAGACTGCCTGAACCCTTTAGTTCTGCTCAAATAATAACGCAACTGCCTGTGTATATCCAAAGTGTGCAAAATCTTTTCCCCTTTATTTTGGGGGTTTGCATAAAAAGTAGGCAAATGAATAGTTTGGTTTAAAGCCACACTAGAAACCACTTTAGGCATAAAGGAAGGGTTAGTACGCAAAGATACTCTATCCTTATGGAAAATTAAGAAAGGCTCAACTGCCATAAGGGCCTGTAATTCAGAAACCCTTCTCGCAGAGGTAATGGCCAACAAAAAAGCAGTCTTCCATGATTAATATTTCAATTTGGCAGTAGCTGCAGGCTCAAAAGGTTGTAGAGTGAGTTTCTCCAACACAAAATTGAGATCCCAAGCAGGAGTAGGAGCTCTACGTGGGGGTCTTATATTCTTTGCCCCTCTAAGGAATTGCTTAAACAAAGGATGAGAAAATAATGGTGGGTCACAGTCATAGTGAGCAGAAATGGCTGCAGCATGAACCTTTATAGAGGAGAAGGACAAACCTTTGTCCAATAACTCAGTAAGGTATTGAAGAGAAACACTTAAATTAGGTTTGGAAACATCAAAGTCCTTTGCTGTACACCAAATTAAAAATCTCCTCCATTTATCAGCGTAAACTTTCCTTGTACTAGGCCTTCTGGCCTCCAAAATAACATTCAAAACTTGTTGTGGTAACTGAGACCCTCCAGGGTCTAGAACAGAATATGCCAGGCTGTTAGATGCAGAGACTGAAGTTTGACATTGAGTAAGTGACTGTTCTCCTGAGACAGCAGGTGAGGAATCAAAGGCAAAGGCCATGGAGGCTCCCGTACCAAACTTCTCAGTAATGGGTACCAGTGCTGTCGAGGCCAATCCGGAGCTATTAAAATCATGGTTGGCTTGTCCTGTCTGACCTTTAGGAGTACCTTTGGGAGGAGAGGCAGAGGTGGAAAGGCATAGACGTGAAGATTGCTCCAATTGAATGATAGAGCATCCACTTTCCAAGCTGTGGGATGAAACCTTTTTGTGCAAAACTTTGGCAACTGGTAATTTAGTGGAGAAGCGAACAGATCTATGTCTGGAGTTCCCCATAACACTGTCAATTTTTGAAATACATGAGGATCCAATTTCCACTCGTGGGGATCCATTATTTGTCTGCTCAACACATCTGCTAAGGAGTTCTGTGCTCCTGGCAGAAACCTTGCCTGAAGATTTAGCTGTAAACTGAGAGCAGTCTCCCACAAAATCATTGCTTGTCTGCATAGAGGGTAAGAATGTGTCCCCCCTTGCTTGTTGATGTACCACATGACAGTTGTGTTGTCTGTTTGAATCAACACCTGCCCTGGAAGAAGTAAATCCTTGAAAGCTATCAATGCAAACTGGACTGCTAACATCTCCTTCAAGTTGATATGTAAATGTTGAAGTCTGGCAGGCCACGTGTCTTGTACCCATTTTCCATTTAGATGAGCTCCCCAAGCTTTGTCTGAGGCATCTGTCGTTAGAATCTGACTCGCCTCTGGTCGGGTCACAGAGAGTCCCTTGTTTAGGTGACATTCCTGAGCCCACCACAAAAATTCCTTTTGAATGCAAGGTATTATCTGAATGACAGTGTCCAGATCTTGGCAGTGTTGCGTCCATACATTTTTGAGATACCATTGTAGCTTCCTCATATGTAGTTTGGCATTGGGAAGTACCAGAATACAAGATGCCATGAACCCCAAGGCTTGAAGGACTGTCCTTGCAGTCAGCCTGGACTGATGAGATAATTGATGGAAATAAAGAGAAAGATTCTTTTGTTTGTCCGGGGTCAAAAAGGCCATCTGGGATGCTGTATTCAGTCTCACACCCAGAAAGCACATGTCCTGAGAGGGTACTAGACTGGACTTTATTTCATTCACAGAATACCCTAGGCATCTTAACACTGCCATCACATACTGTAGATGATGAAGAAGTTCGTCCTTTTCTTGAGCCAGAATCAGGCAATCGTCCAAATAAGGATAAATCTGTATTCCTCTTAGCCTGAAGAAGGCTATCACTGGAGCCAGAACCTTTGTGAACACTCTGGGCGCAGTAGATAAGCCAAAGGGCAATGCAGGGAACTGATAATGGAAAGTCCCAGCCCGAAAACGCAGATATTTCCTGCAACTGGGCCTGATAGGAACATGCAGGTAAGCCTCTTTGAGATCCAGAGTCACCATCCAGTGATCTTTGCCTAGCAGAGGTAAAAGCTGTTGTAACGTCAACATTTTGAACTTTGGAATGTCCAGATATGTGTTGAGGATAGATAAATCCAAAATTGGTCTCCACGTGTTCCCTTTCTTTGGTACTAGAAACAGGCGAGAATAAAATCCTAGGCCCACTTCTGACAGAGGGACCGGTTGTATAGCTCCTATTTGAAGTAGTAAAGAAATCTGTTTGTGAGCCTCTAGTCTTTGCTGAGGAGGAACGTCTGGCATGCCCTTGAAAGGAGGCAAGGTATGGAAATAAAACTTGTAACTTTGGTGTATGATATCCAATACCCATTTGTCCTGGGTAATTAAAAGCCAATTTTCCTTGAAGAGTGCCAACCTTCCTCCCAAAGGTGCTGCCAGGCAAGAAGGATCTGGCAGCTGAAAAAGTAGGTCATTGGGCCTGTTTACGAAAGGACTGGCCCCTGCCCTCACTTGAAGATTGTGCAGGAGAACTCCATGTTCTAGGCCTGAAGGTACTCTGAGCTCTGCCCCTACCACGTCTAGATCTACCCCTAGACTGAGAATCAGAGGAAGGATACGTCCACCCCTTAGTAGGCCAATTCCTACTAAACTTCGGAGGCTGAACCTGCAAAAAATCTTTAACAGTCTGCATAGACTTAGCCTTGTCTTCCATTTTTTTCAAGACTGACTCCACAGGAGGACCAAACAACACTTCAGACTGTAAAGGAGCATCCAAAATCCTTGTCTTAACATGGTCAGATAAATTCTGCTCCTTAAGCCAGGTGTGCCTGCGAAGAACTGAACCAGTGGCAGCCACCCTAGAAGAGGCCTGCAAAGCATCAAAACCACACTGCAAAGAATGCTTACCCACCTGTTCAGAAACATGTACCAAATCTTGTAACTCTTTACACTCAATTCCTTCTGCCAGAGCATCCACCTTAGATTTCAACTGAGAAAGAAGGAAATTCTGATATTTCAACATATGAAATTGGCAATTCAAAGCTCTCATTGCTAAGGTAGAAGAGGTATAGACCTTTTTTCCCCATCTATCCAAAGCTTTAGCCTCTTTATCTAGAGGAACTGGATTCTTTACAACAGAGGCCCTGACACCCTTAGGTCCCTGGCTAATAGTTTCTGGATCCGCCCTGGGACTCTTATAGAGATATTTATGAGCCTCAGGCACCCTGTAATACCTATCCGGTTTAACTGGCGCAGGAGGCAGAGAATCAGGATTAAGGGATGCCTCTGAAAACACATCTTGCACAACATCCAGAACAGGGGGTATAGCTAAGGGCCTATGCTGAGGTAAAAACAAAAATTCCCTTAGCCTTTTCCGTGAATCAGAGAAGTCCTGACCTTCCCACTTAAAATGTTCCCTCATAGAATGAAGAGTCTCTGAAAAAGAAAAATCCTCTGGAGGTGAAGCAGGAGTGGAATCCTCTGCATCAGAATCAGAGTAAGGAGTGAATTCCTGCATGTCTTCAGCCGAAGACTCTGAATCATCTGAAGCTTGTTCAAAACTTTCCAATTCTGGCTCCACCCTAGGCCTCTTATCAGGAGGGGGCATAGAACCTCTAATCAGAGTAATCAAATCTTCTGCCATCTTAAGCATGCGCTTCTTAGGCACAGACCCTGCAGAACTAGGACTGACACCAACAGAAGACAAACCTGGCCTGCCTCTGGAAGAAGCCTTGGAAACAGAAGGAGAGGGCCTAACCACCCTGGGAAGGGAAGGGAGTACAGAAACCTGAGTAGCCCCCTCAGCCTGACCTGCCTCATGAGAGGCCACATCCTGCAAAATCAAAGTCTCCCCCTGAGACTCCAGAGAAGCCTCCGTCGGAACCACCGGTTCCACTGAAGCCTCTAAAGAACCGGCGTCCGGAACGGACGACTCATCTTGCCTGGGTTTAACCGCTTTGTCTTTGCGCTTCTTCGTGGAAGCGGGCGTCGGAGTATCCGACGGCATATTATAATTGCACCGCTTATCAAGACCAGCCTAGCACAATCCAACCTTCGCTAATAGTGCGCTTATTAAACCTAGCACAAAAGCGACACCCGACTACGTCGTGCTCAGGCCCCAAACAAGGAATACACAAAGAATGATAATCCCTATGCGGTATCTGTTTCCCACAAGAAATACAATTATTCACTTTTCTGACATCCGTAATAACCTGAGGCAAGAAAAAACCAAAATATTCCCCAACGGGGTACTTAGCCAACTTGGATTCGGTCTGAAACTCCGAACTCGAAAAATTTCAGAACGCCGAACGGCACTTGCAACGCTGCTTCTGCATCGGACCATGCGGCAAAAAAGACTGAGGATATGACGTCGGTCATGCGCTTTTGTACCCTGACGTCCTGATGTCAGTTCTAAGCGCCTTGACTGACGTCAGCCTAATACTTTGGTATTCGGGCCGACCGAGGACAGCGGACTACCCCCATATGTAAGGACTGCAGCAATGTGAGATGAAGAACATCAAGAGACAACAACATTTAAAAGTGTGATAGAATTTTATGTGAATTTACAGGCTAGACTAAAGCTGGTCATATCCACAGTAAATGGGCATATGCAGAAAGCCCAAGATATGTAAAAAAAGCAATGCATAATATGAATTCCTGATTTAGGTAATTTAATCAGGAAGATCAGATATTATTATTATTAATTTTCAGAATGGATAAATATCTGACTAAGTGGAAAGACCCGTTTGAGGTGACTGAAGGACTAAATGCAGTGAACAACAAAGTTAGACAACCAGGAAAGAAAAATATAGGGTACATCTACGACTTTAATGTACTAAAATCATGGAAAGAAATAGAAAGCTCTATGGTTAGCTTGCAAGAAGAAATTCACAGAGAAGAGAGCACTCTACTTGAAATATATTTAGAGGAATCCTTGTCAAAAGAATAGAAGCAGGAATAAGAACATGTATATTAAGAAACAGAGTATTTTTAGTAATACCTGGGAGAACAAGACTAATAGAACATAACAAAGAGACAACATCTACACTGAAGACTAGACTGAGACTTTACAGAATACTACAGTCACAGAAACAATTATCAAACACAGTTCCAGCAATGCTTAAATTAGGAGCAATACAAGAATCATAGAGTGAATAGAGCGGACTAGTGGTGCTAGATCAAATTCTATAAAACCTTTAGAAAACTGAATACTATTTTCAGGTTTGATAGTTACTCCATGCTCAAAATCAGTGAGTTGATAGAAAACCTAGCAAAATCAAGAAACTTAGCATCATTAGACTTGACAAATGGGTATTAGCAGATACCTCTTTCCCTTTCTACTATGCAAACCCTGAATGTGTATTTCTTCATTTAATGTTACCATTTGGCCCATATAGAGCTCCAACCATCTTTCAGTGACTGATGGATGAAATAAAGAAGCACCATTCACAATATGCTCTACATATCTAGATGATGCCATCAGCCATTCAGAGGAATGGGCTTGTCATTCACCAAAAGTACAGGCTATGTTAAAATGTATAAGACAGGCAGGCTTGACTCTAAGTGATAAAAAGGTAAACTGAGCATGGTGGAAGTAAAACACTTGAAATACCTCACAGGAATAAGGTTGGTAAGACCCTAATTAGAAAAGGTAGAGGCTACAAAAAATGGCCTATATTCTTTATTAAAACAAAATACTCTTGCTGGACTAGGTACTACAGAAAATCTGCACCCAGTTTTATAACTATCACCTTTCACAAAAGGTATGCCTTTTATCAAAGTGCAATCATCTGTTTGAGGCTGCTACTGCATTTAATGAACTGAAAAGACTGCTGTGATCTGAACCAGTTTTAGTGGCTCCAGATTTTACTACAGAATTTACATTGTATAATGAGGCCTCAGAAGTAGGTTTGGGAGAAGCATTATCCCAGGATATGCAAGGTGAGAAGCATCCTGTGTACTACAATAGTCAAAATGTGAGTAATGCTGAAAGAAGGTATTCAACCACTGAAAGAGAATGCCTGGCTATGAAGTTGGTCTGATATGCTCTGAAGTACTATCTTTTAGGTAGGCACCTAATGACAACTCATGATCCATTACAATGGCTATCTAAACAGCAGAATGTCAACACAAAGTTATGCCACAAGGCATTTTCTCTCCAGCCTTTCTAGTATACTATCACCTGCATATGTGGACTGGGCTAATGATAATAATGCAGATGAGTTGTCTAGGTTTTACAACCCATCTATTTGAGTCCAAAACCCATGGTGTTGTGCTGGAAGTATGGCTGTCCTAATATCTTGCCTGTGGAAATGGAGAATAACCAAGTGCATGGTAGGGAAACAATGTGCATAGCTTTTTAAGACACCAAGAGAGAGCAGGTAGCATGTCTGGCATCAGCAGGAGGATGTCCAGTGGGCATGTCAGTGACAGTTAAAATGCAGTGTTTAATGGGCAGTACCTTTCTTAATGGTGTGTGTGTGTATGTGGTCCATTATCCCCTTTGCCATGTCTAGGGAGCATTACCCATACTGGAGTATAAATGTGAGTACAGCAGCATGCAGGATTTCTTCCATGCTGTTGCATATTTCTACATGCTGTACTTATATAACCGTGTACTGTACACCAAGCACAATTCACATTACTTTCACATTACTTCCATTGCCCCAATCCATCCACTTGGTTATTGAAGCTGCGGGCATGGTACTGTGTGCTTCTCTGTGTCACTGTGAATTTGCAACGGCCATATGTCTCTGTAGCTGAATTTCACTTCAGTCCTATTTCCCAGCAAAACGTATCACAAGAAAATATCCCATCACCAAGCAGCCTGAATTCCAATAAGTGCTCCTTTTACAGTTGTAAATGTTGCCTTGTCTGGGTCATTAGTTTGTCTTATAGGTTCATAGGTAATAATTAATAGCCTAGTTGTGCCTGTGAGCCATTTTAAGCCTAGCCAATTTCCCTTTTTGTGCTTGAATTAACTTATCCCATTTGGTGTTACATTGACCTCACCCATTCCATGACTGATAATTACATATTAACCCTAGTGAGAACAACTGGGATCATACCATAGATGATACAATTGATAATTTGAGGGAACTAATGCATCGGATAAAGCATTTGGGAGCTGCCTCTCTCCATTTGTAGCACAGGAGGCAGTTCTGGGGTAAATGTTCTGTTTCCAATCCCTAGATCCAAGATGCACTTGAACAGGGACAGGGATGAGGTTTGTTTTACATGGACGGGGAGTCTGTCTAGAGTGGTAGAATCCTATGCAAGATAAACCTGTTTTTCCAAACCATTCTATTGATGCTGCAGAAGAAGTTTAAACTTCTAGACTAAATACTTTTGATGCCACTTGACTTACTAATGTGCAGAAAATCTATCAGTATCTGTCAGTATGCCTTGTATGTCAGACACAGATCACCTCTTAGCAATATGTAGCTTACTGAGTACAGTGACAGGGCTTTGAGATGAACCATGTATGACATATTGTTTAGACCTTGTACCCTTTTAGTAAGGTATCTCTGTGGGCATTCCACTTGTTTCTTGTGTCTGGAAATATTTTTTATTTTAATTTATTTTATTATTTATTTTAAAACACACAGTGGAACATAAATGTGAGTACAGCAGCATGTAGGATTTCTTCCATGCTGTTGCATACTTCTACATGCTGTACTTATATAAGCATGTACTGTACACCATGCCCACACTCTGTCAAACCCTCATTACTTTATTTTTTGCTTGGTACTATTTTATTACTTATCCCATACTGTTTAATTTTAAGTTTATGGCTTTCGACCATACTAGAGCCTTAGGAACTTACCTTCCTCATTACAAGCTTACAGATTATTTTTTGAGTTCTCCTGCCTCCTCCTGCTGGGCCAACCCACTCCATTCACCCTTGCTGCACTCGGGCTCACTCAGCTCCCCTTCCCTACCCCCACTCCACCCACACCCACTTTTGTTTGATTTATACCTATTCCACACCACACCCTCTCTTCCCCTCAGCCTATCCACTCCCACCAGCTCTATCTTAAACCCTACCTCCCCACTCACAGGCCTATACACTGCATACACACATTCTTACTCAACTCTAACTCAATCCACCCCTCCCCTCCATCTATATTTCAGCCTCCCTACATACCTACCAATCATGCATCCCTACTACTCCTTAACAGCCTATACCCCCTACTACACTTTCTCTACTCCATCTATAAGTCCACCTCTCTCCATACATACCACATTAGGCACTACCACTCTCCAGCTCTCCCACTATCCTCCCACCTCTCTCAATCCCACACTTAACCACCATTGGCCCACAACTTTATAATTACTCTACCTCTCTCCTCACACCCTTCAAACACATTCAGACACATCATCCAAACCCCCATACCACAAGATATATCAAATTAATAAACAAGCTAAGGTATCTTCTATTACACGCCTTTACACAAATTAAACTCCAAACTGATATCCACCCTAACACAGGTCCAAGCAATAACTTATCACCCTACCATCAATCCTCCCACTCAGCTCTCCCAACATCTTCTGCCCAATTTGTTTCTCACTTCCACCCCTACTCCCCTCCACCAATTTCAATCTTCGCAGCCTCACAAATAAAACTACAGAATTCCATGCAGCCTTAGCCATCTACTCACCTGACATTGCCGTGATTACCAAAACCTGGCTAAAACCACACATTAAAGATAACGAAGTTACCACATCTGGCTATAGTATTATTAGACAAGACAGATTAAACAAAAGAGGCGGTGGAGTTGCCTTCATTTTTAAAGACTCCCTCAAACTTGAACAACTTAACTGTACCTACCCAGACTTATCCAACTCTGAAATTCTAACAACTTGCCTTGAAATCAACCTCGATAAGAACATAATTATCATCGCCACCTATCTCCCTCCAGGCAATAACCTTCCTACCACCAAAACTCTATTATGCTGGGCATCTACAAACTTCAGCCAAGAAACTATAGTCCTTGGTGACTTCACTCTAGACTGGCAATCCTGCTCATCTAGCACTCCCTCAAGCTTCATAAACCTGTTCAACTTCATTCAAACCATTACATGTCCAACTTGCACATATAAACATTCCAACAAGCAATCTACACTAGATTGGATTCTGACCAACAGACCCAAAATACACTACCTAGCTGGATGTCTGCCAGACTCCCTTAGTGACCACTCTCCAACCTTTCTTTACAGAAAATGCATACAGACTCAAAGCAACATCTCCTAGAAATATATACGTAGCACAAAAACTTTCTTCCCCTCTACCTTCAACCTATTACTTCAGCAATGTGACTGGACACCACTTAAACACCTCCAACTAGACCTAGCTGTTCAATATTTTAATGACACCTACCTTAACATACTTAATAACTTTGCTCCCACTAGAAAAGTATGCTTAACAGTCAAGCAACTACCTTGGCTATCAAATGACACCAAGCTGCTCCTTAAAATTACAGATAGAGCTTGCTCAACCTACGAGATTACCAAAGATGCATCCAACCTCTTAGCATATAAAAAACTTCGGAATTTAGCTAAAAAACAAATCAGAAAGGACACACAAACCTACTTCCAAACCAATCAACAAAAGCACCTAAACAATCCCCACAAATTCTGGCAGAGCATCAACAACCCTCTTAGCCCCAGTTGTACACCAACCCCAGCCCCTATCACTTCCAACACTAACCTTATAGCTACTCAATTCAACTCCCACTTTATAAACTCCATAACCACCCTACTGGGCTCGCAGAGCACCCAGCCTCTTACCCTTCCCACTCCTACCCCAGACAATCCAAACCCCCTCACTTTTCATATCATTCAAACTAGCTACATAAAAAAACTCCTAACCAAACTAAAACCCTGCTGTCTAACAGCTGACCAACTCCCTAACAAATTTCTAAAGATTGCTGCACCTTCTATCACCTAGCCCATATCCATCTTGATTAACTGTTCCATTACAGAGCAATACATCCCTCTTCTCTGGAAAGTATCCCACATCATTCCCCTCCACAAAGGTGGATCATCCAGGGAACTAACTAACTACCACCCCATAGCTAACCTCTCCCCCTCACAAAAATCTTAGAAAAATGCATCCACAATCAGCTCCTTCACCACCTCCTTAGTCACAACCTGCTATCTAGCTTGCAACCCAGATTTTGACCTAAACCTAGTATCAACACAGCTCTAATATCTTTCACCAACACCATTAATCATCTCCTAAATGAAGGTCACTATGTCTCTTCCATCTTTCTCGATTTGTCCAAAGCCTTTGAAACTGTTTCTCAACAACTACTTCTAGACAAACTCACATCCCATGGCCTCACCACTGCATCCCTAACCTGGTTTCATAGTTATCTTTCCTATCATCAGCAAGCAACCAAATGGGCAATCTCTCCACCCTACACCCCATCTCAGTAGGTAAACCTAAAGGTTTCATCCTTGGACCCCTCCTCTTTACCATATTTAAAACAACCTCAGCTCAGCAACTCAATTAGCACACATTGTCCAGTTTGCTGACGATTCCACACTTATATGGTCAGCCCCGTCACCAAAAAAAAACTTCAACTAAAAATGCAAAACTCCTTTCAGGACATAGAAAAACATGTCTCTGAGCATCATCTCATTCTTAACCCAAACAAGACTAAGATTATCGGACCATACACAGAGAAAACTAGTAGCACTATAAGTAATAGTTCAAGCATGTAGTATAAAATCCAAGATTTATTGGAATTCCAGGTTAGCGCTTTCACCCTCATGGACTTCTTCAGACCTTTTACATCTCATAAAAGTAATGCTAACATTTTTACTAAAGCCTCTATGACATAATTCTTTAATTAAGTAAAATTAAGTAAAATAGTGTTCACCTGTAAGGCTTCATTCAAGAACAGTTTATAAATACTCAACCACAAAGCAACTTCTACAGTTAAAGTATACATATATTAATATATATACTATGTTTATAAAAGTATATATAAAGAATACTTACACATAACAGCATATATAAATATAAAAAATATAAAAAACAAATATATTTAAAAATGTTTAAAAATTTTTTAAAATGTTATGTATATCAAAACATATGTATGTGTGTATATGTCATGCATAAGATGTTATACAACAAATTATGCCAGTTTATATAAGAACTGTATATAAAGTACATTTCATAATGAATAATAATAAATGAATTCATGTAAGAGCTGTATGAGGACTATATTATATGATATCCAGGTGGATTATAATGCTAAGAGCAGATCAGAGACCTGTACTGAACGACAGAGTCCCTATTAAACCGACCCTAAAAAATAGAAAGTTAGTTGTTAGATAAAGACCTGCAGGTCAGATGGGAAATTATATTTGTATACATCATTGTATATATCATATAATGTACTCTTCATACAACTCTTACATGAATTAATTATGAAATGTACTTTATATACAGTTCTTATATAAACTAGCATAATTTGTTGTATAACATCTTATTGATGCATGGCATATACACACATACATATGTTTTGATATACATAACATTTTAAAAAATGTTTAAACATTTTTAAATATATTTGTTTTTTATATTTTTTATATTTATATATGCTGTTATGTGTAAGTATTCTTTATATATACTTTTATAAACATAGTATATATATATTAATATATGTATACTTTAACTGTAGAAGTTGCTTTGTGGTTGAGTATTTATAAACTGTTCTTGAATGAAGCCTTACAGGTGAACACTATTTTACTTAATTTTACTTAATTAAAGAATTATGTCATAGAGGCTTTAGTATAAATGTTTGCATTACTTTTATGAGATGCAAAAGGTCTGAAGAAGCCAATGAGGGTGAAAGCGCTAACCTGGAATTCCAATAAACCTTGGATTTTATACTACATGCTTGAACTCTTACTTATAGTGCTACTAGTTTTCTCTGTGTATGATCCGATCGCCGTGGAGTGCTCTGGTGCTGTTTCCTTGTTTTAAACTTAATTGGTATAGTTATCAGAGCATTTACCCCTACTTCGTTCATTTTATTTGGTTTAAAAAGACTAAGATTATAGTTTTCAGAAACAAAATATCCAAACCTAGTCAGTCCCATCTCTCTCTCCTGTCTTCTAACGGAACCAAAGTTGAACCCATTAAATACACCAAACTTCTAGGTGTCACAATTGATGAGAATCTAAAATTTGACAAGCATATTTCTCTATCAAAGAAATTTACACCAAAATTGGCACCCTCTATAGAGCTAAACCATACCTTAGTGCCAGACTAGCCACTGCTTATTCACATCTGCTTTCCACCCTCCTATATGGATCTCACATATTCACAAACCTACGTAAGAGTGAACTCAATAACCTAGAATTCTGCTACAACAATATAGCCAAGTTTGCCACCAATCAGCCATAAAGGACTCACCACTGCACTGCCCTCTCCCATCTCAATTGGCTAGAACTCCTTAATCTCTTATTCCTCAACTAAATGGCCATGGCCCACAAAATTACATACTGACCCAGCAACTGCCCTGCACTCTCTAACCTCATCCAGCCCAGTACTAATACCCGTTCCCTCAGATCCTCCACCAAGCTTATGCTAAAGGTATCCAGCTCCCATAATTACCATGGCGACTTCCTTTACTCCCACAAAACTGCCAAATTACGGAATACCCTCCCACAACCCATCACACAAAATCCTAACCACCACAAATTCAAACAACTCTTAAAAAACTACCTAGCCAAACACTGGATCTGTTCCTGCTATCCACCAGGCTAATTTCTTCCTACCTTCCTGTACCTTATCTTAACCTCTACTCTAACCTTCTACTATACTCCCTCCATCTCTCTGCTATCTCTGCTGACTCATACTGTACTCACATCTGAAATAGCAATTAACTCCCTGTCATTATTTCACTGTTGATATACATACATACTGTCTCTGAATTTATACTGTACACGCTAGTCTTTGTATTTTATATTTCTGTATTAGTTTAACAATGGCTTGTCTTTCCACTAGAGACTCTCTATACTGCTCACACTGTTCATATTATAAACTAACTACTGTATTATATAAGTACTATTATTGCTGTATGCTTTATTACAGTATGTGGAGCTTTTCTCCACTGACCTCCGATGAAAATTGGCTTCTGGCCTAGTCAGACACAGCCTGGTTAACAAATGTAATAAATAATAAATAAAAAAATATATATGAGAGTTATTTGTACCGTTTCAGCAACCTTCCTTTCAGGATGAGGAGGAATATTGCTAAGGACCAAATTGTTAGACATTCTCATTTGAAGAATGTGTAAATTTTTAAAAATTAATTTTTTGAATGTCACTACTCTCTCAGGTTAGTGGAAGCGGTAGTTACCAAAGTGGTTAATAAGAGGAATGACCATTTTCCCCATTTAAAAACAAACAAGCAGACAAAAAAATAGTAAAATCAGTAAATAGACAAACTGATATTTACAATGCCATATTTTGTCATTTTCGGTGGACAATAAAGAAATTTAAGAGATTACGGTTAAACATCGGAATTTTATTAAGCCACTTTGAGGATTTATTTGACAAGATACAAAATAAACCCAAATTTACATTTTAAGTGTGGTTTCAATATTAAGAAAAGGTCGGAGCAAGAGACTGCTGTCCACTTGGGATTTAGAGAGCCGTTATGACATGTTGTGGGGCATGCAAACAATGTTTTATATTAATTTAGGCAGAAAAAATCTGTTATGTTGGGTCCTGACAATTGTGTTTTAAATTGTTATGGCCACTTCAATTCTAATACCAAAGGGGGTTGTCTATCTGGCAAATCTTGCCTATCTTTTTATGTGAGCAAAACTAAAAAGAGGTTGACAGAAATAATTTATCAACATATTTACTCTATCAAAAAAGGTAGCAATAAGACTGCATTAGGTAAACACAAAATCTCTTGTTCAATTTTCAATAAGTTTGCATTTTTTGTGATTAAGAGGGTTGAAAAGGTGGAGAAGGGTGGTGACAGAGCTAATTTACTTTTAAGATGATTGTATTGGTAATTAACTTTAGCAGCAGATCAGCCACCCAGCTTGAATGAGTTTAAATATGTTATCAGAGTGTTGTATCCTTGGAAAATAATCTATAATTGTTTTTTATTGGTTAAGCCTTTGTCAAGAGATGTGTTTTACTTAGTATTTTAAGTGAATGCTGTATGTTGATTGGTATTCTGGGAAAGTCTTTTATTACTTAACCCCAATAAATTTAAACTACTCATCTTTGCATCTAAACCTGTTCCCACTGACTTTACTATCTTCTCCATAAAAAAAACCAATAGAGTTAGTAAATCAGGCCAAACTGCTAGGAATTACTATTGACAGCAAACTTAGCTTTGACTTGCATATTAATAATGCAGTAAAAAAGACTCACTTCAAATTAGGCAAACTTTGCAGAAACTAACAATACTTGGACAAATCCATCCAAATAAAATTTTCAAAAAGTTTTCTCCTTCCAACCTAACTATATGGGTCTCCTATCTTCATCAATCTCCACAACTCTTTGCAATACAAACTACAGTCCTATTATTATAAGACTGCAAAATTCACATCAGCCCAACCAAATCACGCCCACCATTGCCAGGCCACTAAAGAACTAAACTGGCTAGAATTTGCACATTACCTACATTACACACAACTTACCTTTGCCCATAAACTCGTTTATAAACCTGAGTGTTGCCCTTCCCTGAAAAATATCATTGAACTTTATGTCCCATCCAAAATTCAATGCTATAACAACAAACACCTATTTAAAGTATCAAAACCTAGTAAAACAGCAGGTAGATGCCTCTATTCCCATTCCATAACTAAGTTGTGGAACACCCTTTCATCATCAGTTACAGAATTAGACAACATAATCTCCTTTAAAAGAAAACTAAAACAATATCTCACTGATAACCTCAGCTACACATGCAACACATATCCACAGCCTCCTTAATCTAGCAAAATTGTTTCACGTAGCAAATATACTTATGTATATGTTATGCTGTTACCATACAAGCTATCCCTAATCTTTAGTATCATAGTCCACACATCAATACAACCATTTCTCTTCTCTGTCACTTTCTACTTTTAATACTACCATTAAATATATGCCACCTATAATCTACTTATTCCCACTACCTAGCTATAAGATTCTAACTATATATGTCTTACCTTTAAGTTTAACTCTCTAATTCTACCTTTCCCTTTTCTTACCCACCCCCCAAAAAAAATTGAGCTGTATTGTTAAATATTTCTAACTGTATAATTTTCCTACATGCTAATCTTCCATTGTTACTGTATTGTGCCTTTTTACACTATATTTAATGTTTAGATCATTTTCTGTATTATTTCACTTGCTTTATAATTATAATTTTGTTTCCTTACAAATTCATGTAATGATTTTCATGTAACTTGGAGCTTTTCTCCCCAGGCCTCCACTGAAAATGGGTCCCAAGCCCAGTGGACTTTCCTGGTCAACAAATGTTAATAAACAAATAATAAGTAATAAGATGAAAATGGTTAAGGTATATTAAATATTTCTATGAATAAGACGAAAATTATAACCTTATATTAAATGTTCCTATGAAGCAGTGGTGATTTGTGTTTTCTTTTAAGTTGTTTGCATTTTATACAGCTGGGGCAAGGTTTCACTTTGTTTTACATATAACCGTGATGTTATGGTCTTCTTCAATTCCAAAAAAATAAGGGATATACCACACATCATTATATCTAAACTATCTTGGACATAATCCTTCTTGCTTTCTCCAGGAACTATGTGGTCCCCCAATATTTCATGAACTTCAGTCATTGTTGCACTTAATATAAATACATGCATAACTTAATCCCCCAGCACATCCTAAAAACTGCAAATCCCTCACAGTTCAAAATACTCCTAAAGTCTCACCTATTTAACTCATGGTTTTGCTCTTGTCTAACTCCTGGCTGATTCTCTATACATTGTTCTGCAGAGCTCTTTCCAATTGCTGTACTTAAGTCTAACTTATCTTCACTACACTACCCCATTATTCACATCTTCTGCCTCTCCAGTATGTTCTTTATATCCCTCTCACTTTCACCCTATTTTCCTTTTCTACACCTTAGTCAGTGTCTGTTAAACCAGAAAGTGTATAACATATAAAACATATAATGTGTTGTTTAACACAATAATGTATCATTAACACATATCTTTTTAAGTTCAGTTTGTGCTTCTTTTGCTCTAATTTCCTTGTTTTCAACTTTTTTATAACTCTGTTATGCTACTTCTATGTAAGCTTTAAAATTATTTCTATATTACTTACTTTTGTACATACTGGGGCTTTCCCCTGGGCCTCTGCTGAAAATGGGCCTGTGCCCAGTCGGACTATCCCGGTTATCAAACATCAAATAAAAAATGTACTTTCCTCTCTAAATAGCATAACAAAATGGATAAGCTACCTTTTAGGATGCATTTGTTTGACTTCTATAGGTTCATAGGATGACAGGTTCATAGGATGATACTAGGCTACTGGCCTGGAGACCCTTTTAAACCTAGCCAAGAATTTTGCCTATGTTCCCAAAAGGTCAGCACCTATTTCTCCTGCCCAGCAGGGACACAGGTGGGATCCCAGAGGTGTATTTTCTGTTTCCCATCCAGTCGTCCAGGCTACTCTTATAGAGGGCTAGACAGGTACTCTGCTTGACATGGAGAGGAAGTCTATTCCATAGATGGGGGAGTCTTTGGGACAGAAATCTATCCCACCAACAAGTTCACACACCAGGTTGAGGCCTTGCATGTGGGTTGTGAGAGTGGAGTTTGAGTTACGGATATGCAGCAACTCCATCAAGGCTGAGTCAGAGATGGCCTTGTATGCTAGACACAGGTAACCTCTGAGCAGTCTGCACGACAGGACTTTTAGCCTATCTGTATAGGATAGGTGTTTGATACCCTGGATTTTCCTGGTCAGGAACCTCTGTGGTCTCTGCAGCTGCTGCATGTGCTTGGCAAGGTACTATGCAACTAGAACTCATATTTTAGACATTTTTAAATGACTGTTAGAGGAATGATTAAGGAGATAATCTTTTTTTCTTCAAGCATCAACAGACTTTCCCTAAACCCACTCCATTTTAACATCATAATTTAACATTCTATATGTAAGCGACTTTTGTGAAAAGTAATGGTTTCTTTTCTTTACCTCTGTCTGCTGAGGTCCACCTGTCACAGTAACCTATTCTACGAACCTGGTGGTGTGAGGCATAAAGTGCCATTATGTATAAGAAATCTGCAGTCATGTCATTTTTATTTCTTTTTTTCATGTGCATAATATATATCAGTAGAATGTAAAAAGTGTGATATTTATGTAAACATATCCCCCAAATAGTTTAAACTTGAAACACAAATGCTCACAAGACAATTTTATGTACTTCTAAAAAGTATGCATACATCAAATGAAATGCACATACAACATTACATATGGAATGTTCTGAAAATAATATATAATCTCACAAACAGATTAATCCTGAAACAGTACTTTGTGTGTAGCACTTTCATGTGTTTCCATTATTGTTCTTAAGGGAAATGTGAGCAACTGCATGACCTTTAACTAAATATCCCAGAAATGGAACATGTCCCTAACATATCTGCCCCCAATTCATAAACACAGTTTACAGTTACACAAATGAACTGTCCTTACAATGTGTAGTACATGAACTTACCTTGTAAACATGCACTGTAGTGTTGCACAAAAAAATACTTAAGTATTTAACTTGCACACTTTATACCTGCTATACAATGATGTACTATAGCTATAGTTCACAATGGCATACTATGTGCACTGTGCCACAAACTGAATCTGTGCGTGGCATGGCAGTAGGACACATCACATAAGGGAACAGCTACTGAGTAAACTATGATGTGCCTGGCATACCTTAGGCAGTAGCAGGTCCCTGCTGTGCTCTACTGTGCTATCATGCTATATACAACAATCATAAAAGCTTTTCATTCACTAGGTATGATAATGGTACTAGGATCATTACCATAATAATATAAGGAGGGGATGTATTGATGTGAGAGCTCCCAATAGTGGGACTCTGTGTTAATGTATGAGGGCAGGCACAACTGAGGCTGTGGTAGGCAGCAGGTCTGCCTGCATCACTGGGTACTCATGGGATTAATAACATGTTTCCTACCATGTAAATAATATTTTAATGTTTTTTCCATGTATATGCTGATGTTATTGCTCATCTCTATAACTGGTGCAACACATCAGCAGTGAAGGGGGGCTTGGTGCGTTTAGGTGCATTATACCAGCTGTCAGTATGCATTTCTCGTCCCATAACTTAAGTAGTTGGGACTAGACCATACCTAGTTGTTGTTGAAGTGTTTCTAAATCCCTGGGAGGGGATCACAAGCATGGATGCATGCTCCATGCTGTGGATTACTATGGCTATACAATGGGGTAAGAATAACTACAAAACCTTATTCCATTGTGTGTCAGTCTTTATGAATGGCACATGGCTTTTGTATGCCCTTCTGCTGAATACCTAACTCCTTGGGGCATGGTGTTTATGTATCTTACTCACAAGTTCTGAAGTAAAACAGTCTACTTGACAGTTTAACATATTTTCATCTCTGTACAGTACATGTATGAGTATATGCTAGTAATGAAAAGCTAATTTGCAGAGTGTTCCAAAACCGGTACACAATCTTCAACACCCATTAATTCTGAACTGCTGTTATTCATTCTGTTATTTTTATTGTCTCATTCACTGTCTATTGCAAAAGTGATAAAATATGATATATGGAATGCCTGTATTTGTGCTGAGAAAATGTTGTAACTTGTGTGTTGAATTGTTATATAATCTTTATTTTTTCAATGTAAAATACTTTTTCCATCATCAATTACATATCCTATACCAACTTTCAAACATTAGGAGGAGGAACTATTTCACACTGAAAACATAAAAAAAGTCACTAATAAAACAAATGCAAAACTGCTTAACAAATAGCCCATTTTCTAAGTGCAATAATGGTGTCGGGGGGGGGGGGGATTACAGGAAAACATCAGACCTTCCAGAGGTGGGGAGGCTCTTCTGCTGCATCAAGCCTTATAACAACTCTAGGCAGGCTGTCATTTCCCTGTAACACTGACCCTGCCTGGTATCATTGTTAGCTTGATAAATGGATTGTCACATGCGTGAATATCTACTGTAGTTCTCAGGTAAGTTTTAGTCTGTTAATCATTATTGTTTTCTTTTTGTTTAATTGTCTTGGTATTATAATCACTCTACATGCTAGAGGAATGACAATGAAATATGGGAGGATCTCAGAGTACATCCAGTGCTACTCTATGTCAAGAAATTAATATAGCTCCTTGAAATAGATTACATGGGACTGCATATATATCTGCTGACTTCACCAGATCCAAACATAGTGAAAGTTTTGAAACATGAAGAGAAGAAATCTAAGATGACTTCCCTGCTTAGTTTACCAGAAGCATATTGGTGTGAAGCAGGAATGAAAATCAAACCTGAAGTAGACAAAAATCAGACAGCAACTGAATGTGCCAAAAAGAACAAAAAGAAGAATATAAGGAGAAGGATCAGATGAGAAGGCAAGAAATGTGGTAAAAGAATAAATATTGCAGTAAGTACAGAAAACTCCTAGAAGGATCAGACGAGAAGGCAATAAATGTGGAAAAGGAATAAATATTGCAGTAAGTACAGAAAACTCCTAGAAGGATCAGACGAGAAGGCAAGAAATGTGGAAATGGAATAAATATTGCAATAAGTACGGAAAACTCCTAAAAGGATCAGACTAGAAGGCAAGAAATGTGGAAAAGGAATAAATACTGCAGTAAGTACAGAAAACTCCTAGAAGGATCAGGCGATAAAGCAAGAAATGTGGAAAAGGAATAAATATTGCAGTAAGTACAGAAAACTCCTAGAAGGATCAGACGAGAAGGCAAGAAATGTGGAAAAGGAATAAATATTGCAGTAAGTACAGAAAACTCCTAGAAGGATCAGACAAGAAGGCAAGAAATGTGGAAAAGGAATAAATACTGCAGTAAGTACAGAAAACTCCTAGAAGGATCAGACGAGAAGGCAAGAAATGTGGAAAAGGAATAAATACTGCAGTAAGTACAGAAAACTCCTAGAAGGATCAGACGAGAAGGCAAGAAATGTGGAAAAGGAATAAATATTGCAGTAAGTACAGAAAACTCCTAGAACAACCTAATGTTGATCAGGATTTGACACAGGAATGGCTAAGGAGAGGTGAATTTAAGCCAAAAGATGAAAGGATAATACTGGTGGCCCAGGATAGTGGACTACATTCACACTGGTCTACAAATTCTATTGAACATTTGGGGAAAGCAGACAAATGGAGGTTTTGAAAAACAGAACTGGAAACAGTTGCATTTCTTGTTGCTGGGTGTGATACACTAATGGCAGAGAGCCTGTATACTGAAAGGCATACTAAGGTGGCAATGTTACATTACAGATTGCACAAACATTACAAAATTGAATTAGCTGTGAAGCATTGGAAACATGAGCCACAAAGCAGTATGCAGAATGATGAAGTTTATATCACATGGGATTACCCATTACCAACAGTTCAGAAAACAGATGTGATAAAACCAGATATAGTGGTCCATAACAAGAAGGCAAAAGTAGTATTGATCATTGAAATTGCTACACCCTACACCCAGTAATTGCAGTGATTAATGTACAGAGAGACACAAAGGCATAGAATACTAGGATTTGCAGTCAGAAATGATAGCAATGTGGAAGAAGGATACCCAGATAATTCCAATAGTAGTAGGAGCATTGGGTCTCACAAAAATTTTATTTAGATATGCTACAGATACATGTAACACCATATGAATTACAGATGGAGTCATTTCTAGGCACATTGCGGGTGCTGTTATGAGCACTTTTGGCTAAGATCAAAAACTGAAACAATATTAATTTCATAAACTTTAATCATACTTTGACTTAGGAATGGGGCCCATTCCCATCATGCTATTAGAAACCCAAAATACATGAAGAAATTAAATCAAGAACAAAACATGTCAAAAACATTTGGCTTTAATAAATGTACAAAAGCAGTATTTGCAGCAGGAAAATTAAAGCATGATGAAAATATTCACTCGGGAAAGGAATGTGATATAAAAGAATTTGAACAAGATGGAATACATAAACATCTGGGATACACAAAAGGTCAGGAATAAAGAATAAATAAATGAGAACATAGCTTTGTAAGAAATATTTTAGAAGACTAATACAAATATTGAAAACTGCCTTGACATGTAAGAATAAAATTCAAGCAATCAATAAATCAGCTTATTGCTCCTGTACTAACTTAATATGGTATGACTGCCAGACAAAAGAAAGCATTGGATCAGCTGAACAAGAAAACATGTTTCTCAAATGATATATAAAAACAAGTGCATGGGAAGGCTATATATCCCTTGGACTGAAGGCGGTACGCGCCTCCTTGAAACTGACTGTACACACACACATATATGTCTGCGATCATGGGCCATTATCAGATCCAAACTTAGTGAAAGTTCTACATGATGAAGAAAAGTCTAAGCTGATATCTTTGCTACAATTAGAAGTATTTCAGAAATGAGTGGAGATAGAAATAAAACCAAAGCTTTTCAGAAACGACTGGAGATAGAAATCAAACTAAAATTAAGCAAAAACCAGGCAGCAACAGAAACTGCTAAAAAAGGTAAAAGAAAGAATATAAAAGAACATGACCATTACAAAAGGAAAGAAGGAAAACTGGAAAGCCCACAATTATAGTGACAAGTACTGAGAATTCCTGGAACAAGATTTGACACATGAATGGCAAAGGAGAAATTAATTTAACAAAAACATGAAAGGTTAATAATAGCAATTCAAGACAGCACACAACAAACATGTTAGTTTACAAAGTCTGTAGAAAAAATTGAGATATAGACGCATGCACATTCTATAGAACGAAATTCCAAACAGTTGTATATCTTGTTGCTAATTGTGATATACTCATGACTGAGCGTCTGTATACTGAAAGGCACAATAAGACTGCAGCTTTGAGGATGATGCAAACAATGTGACATGCAGGTTGCTCAGAAGTACTGGAAACACAAGACACAAAGATTTATTGAATCATTTTATTTACATTATGCATATTTTCCATTCTTTATAGTTGTACAGTACTCATGCATGGTGCACAGACAATTTCACATAATAGTCATTCTTTGTGGCTAACATGGCAAATGTTATTAACGTCTGATGAACATGTGGCATTTTACAGATTGAGTTTCAACACATTAACATTACCGCTTGTATGAGTGGATAATTTACTCCTAAAAGCCTACTTAAATACTGTCTTAGGTCTCTTTTCAAATTATCTAAGCTCTGACAATTCCAAAAACATGCTTCCATAACCCACATACACCTGCATTACACCATCAACACTTCCCATTGCTTTGAGGCAATATTTTCACAGCCTGCTAGGTGTATAAAATATTTGTGCAGACATTGCCATGTAAAAATTTGGAATTTCCTTAATTTTATTGAGTATCTTGGGGCCAAGCAGATTGCCACCCATTGCTCATTGATGCACTGTCTCCCCAGTCCCTATCTTATCCTATATCTCTGTCCTTTATAACTATTTATTAATGCCCTATAAACTCTTGATATGAGCTTTTGCATCAAATTATTGTCTGTTCTTGCCTCCAGTAGTAAGGTCACCTATTCTGCATTCCCCACTCCTCCAAATTTGTCAATTATTGTTCTTGAACTCAGGTATCAGCCTCTTGTATGCTACCTGTTTATTTTCTGGTATGCTAAATTCTGCCTCTACTTGGTGTACTCCATTTGCTGCTAACAGTCTGTGGCAGTCCAATGGGCACAAGTGTCCCTTTTTAGGGGTAGTCCTGGAGCCTTGTCCGGTGAAGTGACTTGGTCAGTCACATAGAAGACAAATGAAGGCTGAGGGAATCAAGCTCTGTACCATGGGAAGGAACTCATCATAGCCTTACTCATCTGCAACAAGTGCTAGAAAAACTGCTATAACTTAGTGCAGTGCATTTTGCACCCACACACCTACAAAATTAAACATGTATTCATAGTTAAAAAATTAATGCTGAACAATAAGCTTAATTTTGTTCAGTTTATTCATAGCCAGGTAATAAATACACTATCAACAGTCAAGCAAACAAAGAAACGAAAGACTGCACTCAAAAACATGGCTCATATGATGATGCTCCTGTACAATCAAGTCCTTCATTTGCACCACAACTACTCAGGGATGCAGGCACCAACACACACACACACACACACACACACACACACACACACACACACACACACACACTCACACACACACACACACACACACACACACACACACACACACACACACACGCACGCACGCACACACACACACACACACACACACACACACACACACATAACCATCAATTATAGCATAGTCTATTTCATCAGTTTAGGCCTCCACGTTTAACAGTGCAACACCAGTTCACTTATACTAGAAGCTCATGACCACTCTCCAGGGAAAAATATTTTGAAGATAGCTGGGTACAGCAGTTTGAATCACATGCCTGCTACTTGACATTCCCTATTTAATGGAATAAATTTATTCATCTTCTGCCTGATGTACAATAAGTAGTCATTCTCCACAAACACTCCGCTGTCTCCCAATTTTAGTACTTTGTCCTTCTGCCACAGTTTTGTCAGAATCAACTCCTTCTGCTGGTAAGATTGTATTTTTACTATTAAAGTGTAGGTTGTTTTCATTTCTCATAGCCAGGTTTGGAGCATAAACATGAAGTGCCCTTTCAATACACAATTCCTATTGTGGAATACCAGTCCAGTTGCATACTTGTGCTCTCATGAAATTAACAGTCTGTTCCTTCCATCTTCTCAGGTAAAGCAGAAAATTTCAGGTT
Source organism: Protopterus annectens (assembly GCF_019279795.1). NCBI lineage: Eukaryota > Metazoa > Chordata > Ceratodontiformes > Protopteridae > Protopterus > Protopterus annectens. The sequence goes on along the minus strand of NC_056730.1, from coordinate 408,048,220 downwards.
TTCTCTACATGTTCTTTCCTCAAATTCTATTATTTTTGAAACATCTCTTCTTGTGCAGTCTTATATTCAAACAGCCTTTTCTTCATAGGTTCATAGGTTGGTACTAGGCTATCGGCCCTAGGGCCTATACAAGCCTAGCCATAACAATTCCCTGGCTATTTCTTCCCACAGTATTTACTTTCCTGGACCCCTGTCTAGCAGGGCGACTGACATGATCCTCGGGGTGAATTTCCTATCTCCCATCCAATCATCAAGGTTCCTTTTGAAGAGGGCCAAAGAGGCGCTCTGCTTGACATGTATGGGCAGTCTATTTCAGAGTCTGGGGAGTCGCATTTCGACCTCTGAGTTTTACAGTTTTATCATCTCATCTGAGTATCTGTTTAAAGCTTCTTCCACTTTTTCCAGCCTTTTATTGCTTGAGTTGGTATACTCCATCAGTGTTTCATTTATTTTAGTCAGGTCTGTATGTAACTGCTTTATACTTTCCTCAAGGTTACTGGAAGTCATGTTTGGAACTTGCACTTTTGGCTGAACAGCTACAGTACTTTTCCTAGTCAGTGTTTTTTTCGTCACCTTTTGTAGCTGATTTTCCTTCGGATCCTCTGTATTTCTTTTTTTCTGGCATCCAGGCAAGTGCACTTACTAATCAGTTACTGAAATTTACTCAGAAATCCAGGTCCACTGGTTTTCTATGATAAGTTTCTGTTTTCATGCTAGGAAATCCAGAATTAAGCTGTTGCTCAATCTGCAGCCATCGTGGAAGTCTCCAAAATTAATACCATATCTCAATCCATATTAATAATCAACTTTTCTTTTGCCAAAATGCATGATACTTCTTTCAGGTAACAGACACCCTATTTGTGCCAGGCCATTTATCTAACTCATCAATATACTTCTGCATTATATCAAATAGAACAGCTAGGCACAGAAGCCAGAGGCATATACAAATAAAAAGTCCATAAATTTATTGTATAAAAATGTGAGTGTTTCACACATCATATAGTGCTTCATCAGACCTGCAATGATTTAAAGCAATCACATTATATACAAAAAAGTTCATGAGTAATTTCAAATGGACGAATAAAAACTCATCTAAAATCAAATATTAAAATCACTTAAAGCGAGCCCTTGCCATAAGTACGGGTTTGAAGGAAACCTTTCCATTCAAACCCGGAAACTTATCAGCCTACAATTTTATAATCCAATAGAGCTCACAGCTTTCAGTGAAATTTATATAGTTACCTCTAAGTTTATTCATAGTAACAACTTCAATTACTCTAAAGCCAAATAAATGTCTATCACCACACTTTAAAAAATGTTTAGCCAATGCGTTACGTGCATCCCCGTTATTAATACAGTATGAATGTTCCCTAACACGTTCCATTAATGATCTATTTGTTTTACCAACATAGAAGCAAGTGCATACTCTGCAGCAAGCCACGTATATCACATTCCTACTACAACAAACTGCTTCAATATTGAATCGATATTTAAACTGTGTCACTGGATGTGTAAAAGAAACTGATGCCTCAATGAAGAAGCAAAAATTGCAATAGCCATGCATCCCTATAGAGCCATTAACTCTCTTAGTATTAGTATGGCCTTTATAGCAAAGCTGCCTTTTTAGTGATTTTTTTATTTTTGAAAATGAAATTGTGCTTATCACCCACTACTGTCTTAACCTGATCATCTAAATGCAAAATAGACCAGTTAGTTTTAACAATATTTAAAATATCATTAATATCACTAGTTTAGTAGACAGAAATTGGAACATTCTGTTTTCTAGGCTTATCATCCCTAGGTATAATATCAGCTTTATTAAATCTACTAGAAAAGTGTGGTCTTGTCTTATTTTTCCTGTAATTGAGGCTTTCTTTAATTATATCATCTACCTATTTCCTTTTATAGCCCCTTTCATAAAATTCCTGTCTTAATATAGAGACATCACCATAGTAAATGTCACCATTGCTGTTTAATCTGGACATTCTCATACTCTGACTTTTAACAATATTTTTGAAAATAAATCTAGGGTGCATGCTATCATGTTGTAGCAGGGTGTTTCTTCTACAAGGTTTCCTATAAAGTGTCATAATAAACTTATATTGAGGGTCCTTGTATATCCACACATCCAGAAAATCCATGGCGTAACCAGATGATTTATATGTGAACGTGAAAAAGAAGTAGTAGACTGTAGGTAACTGACAAATAGGGAGAGTTGTACCTCAGTACCCTCCAAATCAAAAACAAATCATCTATAAATCTTCTATAAAACTTAAAATGTTGTGTAAAGTCATTCGATTGTAAAATAAACATCGATTCCCACTGAGCCATAACCATGTTGGAGTAGCTATTGGCACAGGGTGTGCCCATAGCTACGCCAACTTTCTGTAAAAAAACAACTGAACCTTAAACATAAAAACATTATTTTCCAAAACAATTTCTAAAAACATACATAATAAATCTATAGTGCTGACTTCATATTCACTATTTGCCAAAAGAAAATCTTTAATCATGTTAATACCCTGAAAGTGGGGAATTGCAGTAAATAAAGAGACAACATCTAGGGTAACTAAGCGATAATTTTCATCAAAATCACTTCCATCTGTAAAAACAAATAAACCCCCAGAAAATGTTGAGTATCCTTTAAAACCTGTTTCTGCTTATCTAGCACTGGTTTCAATAAATATAGAAAAAGGCTTAGTGAGCCAACCAGTGCCTGATACTATAGGTTGAAAGGGGGTATGTGACACACTCTTATGTTGTTGTTGTTGTGTCTTTTGGCTTTTCCCGGTTAGGGGTCGCCACAGCGGAACTCCAGTCCGCTAATGATTGGCAGTAGATTTTTACATGCTGACTTGCCGGGCCTGACGCACAACCTTCAACGAAGGGACGCCCATTCACGCATGTCGCCACACAGAAGACGCTCTAACTGAGAATCGAACAGAGCAATGTCTTACATCCATTTTATAGTTTGTATTAGAGGATCCTCTAATTGTCATTGTTTCTTCCTCCCCTGGCTTTGAGAGTGTGACTGACACATATAATCTTTGTTCCTGATAGGTAGAGGCAAAGGGAGAGTATTGGATACCTGTGCTGGATTGGCTGTCTTCCTCCACATGTCCGGTGGCTTCACTGGTGCAGTAGCAGCTAAAGGGGAACCAATAGGGGGGTTGGAAGCTGAAGGAGTGTTTACAGACATCGAGCCATTAGTTGATAAACTCTGTGAGTTAGCAGCAGTAGCTACAGTATCTTGTATTACTATCCGAAGTAGCTGAAGATAAGTTTTTCGGCCAAGTAAACACCATCCCATGCTGGAAATCAAATACATCCCTATTCAGCTTCTTATGTTTCTGAGATTTAAGGCATTGCTCATAAGAGGAAACATTATCCACTATGTTGTCAAGTTTAATCAGAAACTCATCCTGGACTGTATTATGTAACTCAACCCATCTTTTATTTACAGCTTCCATTAATTTAGCTTCAGTTGGTTTAAAAAAAATCTAAATTAAGCTGTTGCCACTTACTTAAGAGCTCGGTATATACATCGCGATATGTGAGCATATTCAAGACATGTAGCCCACGAGGAATAACTCGATGAAAAAGACAAGCTGCTAGATGTAAACACTGCCACTGCAGATGTTTTTAGCTTAAAAAGATAGTCCTCCAGGTCTCTCATAGCTGTTGCAAGTCATAGTTCATCAATGTTAGACAGAGAAGCCACAATCCCAGCTTCCTTAACCAGTTTGGCTAACAAAGGATTAACATCAGTCTTCAACAGCCTGGAAAAACGATCGATATTTCCAGGTTCCATCCAGTTTGGAGCATATTCAAGCTCAATATCCAGTTCACAGCCCTTTACCATGCTCCCAATGGGGAAAAAGAAACAAAATCCAAGAACAAAATACGCCCCCAAGGAATTAACTGTGCCTACGAACCAACAAAATATATAAAATAGAACAGCAAGGCAAAGAAACACAGCCAGATGCATATACAAATAAAAAGTCCAGCAATGTATTGTAGAAAAAGGTAAGCGCTTTCACACATCATATAGTGCTTCATCAGACCATGCAATGATTTTAAGCAATCACATTATATACAAAAAAGTTTATGAGTAAATTCAAATGGACCAATAAAAACTCATCTAAAATCAAATATTAAAATCACTTAAAGAGAGCCCTTGTCATAAGTACAGGTTTGATGGAAACCTTTCCATTCAAACCCGGAAACTTATCAGCCTGCAATTTTATAATCCAATACAGCTCACGGCTCTCAGGGAAATTTATATAGTCACCTCTAAGTTTATTCATAGTAACAACTTCAATTACTCTAAAGCCAAATAAATGTCTGTCACCAGACTTTAAAAAATGTTTAGCCACTGTGTTACATGTATCCCCATTATTAATACAGTGTGAATGTTCCCTAACACGTTCCATCAATATTCTATTTGTTTTACCAACATAGAAGCATGTGTATGCTTCAATGCTGCACAAGTCAAGTTTATCACATTCCTACTATGACAATCTGCTTCAATACTGAATCTATATTTAAACTGTCACTGGATGTATAAAAGAAACCGATGCCTCAATGAAGAAGCAAAAATTGCAACTCTGACAGCCATGCATCCCTATAGAGTCATTAACTCTTTTAGTATTCTCAATTTTATAACAAAACCAACAATTTTTGTGTCATCAGTAAATGTTGCTCTCCAAAACTTGCTTTATTTGTGGAGAGTGGAAATGAAGCAAGAATAAAAATAGTCCCAGAACAGACCCTGTGGAACACCTATTACAGTATTATACTCATGATAAGGTTCCTTCAAGCTTCACTTTAAATGTTCACTCTCCTAAACAATCTTTTTATTGAGGAAATAATTCAGCTCCTGCCACTGCAATGCCATTATTATAGAACTGTCAGGAACGAAATCAAATGCTTTAGCCAAATAGAAAAAGATAACGTCAATTTGATTGTTCATATCAACAGTATTTAACACCTCAGTGTGGAAGCAAATCATGTTAGTACAGAAGGAGCTCCCTTTTGTAATCCATGTTGGAACATGTCTCCATATTTCAATGTTTTGTAATTTTCAATGTATTCCAATAATATACACTCAACATCTTACAAACAGTCAAATTAATAGATCTGAAATTATCAGCATCATCTTTAAATCCTGTTTTATGCATAGGAGTTTCAACGGTAATGTTTCATTGCTCAGGCTCACAGCTAGTCAATAAAGTTAGTTGAAAGAAGCACTGTAATGCATGTTGCAATAAGCCTTTAATGTTCTATATGAAGCATCCATTTAACTCATCAGGACAAGGTGCTAAGTGTCTTTTTTAAATTTTATTAAGTGCTCCTTGTACCTAACATACTTTTATTCCAGGCTACACAACAGTACTATTCATACCCACTTAAATCTGCTCCCTCCATCCCAGCTACTGACTTTAAAGGTTTGTGTAAAGTTATTCCCAACTTCTTCCTTATCAATTTGTCTTCTACTTTCATCTTTAAGTAATGACAAAGGAGAATTATTGTCACCCCTAATTTTTCTGATACTGCAGTAGAAGGACTTTGTATTATCTGTAGTAAACTAAGCCATTATGTACTGCAATAATGAGTGCTTTTGTCACAGGATGTGTTGTATGATCAGACCCCATAAAGGCTGAAATCTCCAGTGATGATCTAGCAGTGTATTACAAAAAATATATACTGATAGATGTGTTAGGTCTAAATACAGACTGAATAGAGTTGTCTATGGGGAAAGTGTTACTGAATCTGATAGATAAAATCAAATTAGGCGAATAAAAGAATGCAATGTAATAGGCAGAGGATGGTATCAAGGAGATATCTGCATTAGAATACCTACCATTTTATATCACTTCTATAGCCTTAGCTTTTAAATAGGGCTATTTACATGGCCAAGCTAAGTTTTTTTTTGTAATGGTGGTAAACTGCAATTACCACCACAAAAACATTTGTTCAGCAAGACAGCCCAAACCATTTGCACTTGCCACCAATAATATTCCTAGCAGCAAGTACAATAGTAAATACATCCCTACTTCTCACTGAGAATAGTCACACAAAATGAATGGTATCCAATTGCTATCTTTAACATCTGTTAAACTTTAAAAGACGCCTCGTGGTTTTGGCGTCTTTTCAGGCTTGTTGGCTGTTGGGGAAGCACCCACCAAGAGGAGAAAACGCTGAGAGAAGAAGGGAGCCACTTTTGAGACTTTAAGTATTTTTCCTCTGTTTATTTGCTAAGTTTTTCTGCATAGCCACCTATTTTGAGCATTTTCTGGCTTGTTAAATTTGATTTCTGCATTAGTAACTGTATTTAGAGCACGACCTAGAGCTGTTTACTGAATTTCCTGTTTGCACTTATTTTTAAAATCGTTTTTTTTCTCAAAACTTGCATTTTATCTGTCTTTGGCCTAGCACTCTTGTGTGGGGACATTTACTGCACTGTTATAACTTGCTGATACTTGTTAACCTCTGCTATCTCTGAAAAAACAAAAAAACAAGAAATCTTGCTTTTTTCCCGCTTCTCTGAGATTTAAAAAAAGTTCATTTACAGGCTTGCTGTTCTTGAACTGTTTGTAAGTTTCTGTGAGGCCATTTTTGCTTGGGCTAAAGGAAAGTCTCTCTGTTGATCAGTGGCAGTGAAAACATTGAGCAGCCTTTCTGCCCCTGTGGGAGTGGTTACTGACTTGAAACTGTAGTTTTATTGGCCATTCTGGGTCAATTGCAAAACTCCTTCATCTTCCTCTCTTAAAACCCTATTTTTGGCGTTTTTTGCTTTTTGAGCATAGCGCAACAACGGGCAGTGCGCCTAATTGGGTTTAAACTATTCCTGGCTCCACAAAGTCTGCTCTTCATTTTTCCCTTAGAACTGCTCTATCTCTCAATTTAAACACCATATTCTCATTCTAAGGCCCTTCACTGGTCCAATTAAGTAATCCTACAAGTTAGCACTATTAAACCATAAGCACTACTTACTCTTATAATCTCTACGATTACCCTGTCCTCTATTGGTCCATCTTAAATTCAGTTTCCCTATTACTCTAGCATGTCCAAAGGTCAGTCAATGGTTTCCTCTCCAGTCCAGCTGGTGAATCTGGGAATTTTGAGGCAATGTTACAACTGTCTCATGTACACGGACAACCCTCTCCTCTTCCAAACAGGTTCAAATATATGTGAGAGATGCAACTATTTAGCCAAACTGGAGGCTGAGCTCTCTCATCTCAAAACTGGTGTAACCAGTCAGGAGGAGAAGGTAACCTCACACAACACAATTCCAGTATCACATAGTCCCACCACATCAGCGAACCAAACACATAAATACACAAAACATACTCGGAGGCTCTAAATAAAATCTACCTAAGCAACAGAGACCTCCAAAGCAGACATCCAAGCAAACGCTACCTCAAAACAAAACACACACAACACATAACCCACAAAGTCAGTGTGCCAAGCAGCCACAGCCCTTAAGGCTGAATAACACACCTGATACTCTGGTTATAGGTGACTCTATTGTCAGACACACTGACGTCCCACTCACCAGGCTGAATAAAGAGAAGGTCACAGTGAGCTGCCTGTCGGGCGCTAGGATCCGCCACATAACGCAAGCACTCAGGTCACTCCAAAGCAAATACAAATATGACTCAGTCATTGTACATGCTGGTGTGAATGACCTGAGACGTACCTCCCTGGACTACATGAAAAGGGACATAGAGGAGCTGTCTGATCATGTAGCCCAGGCTGGTATGACCCTGACCTTGAGCAGCATCTTACCCTCACCTAGAATGATGCCACAGTACAAAGACAAAATGATCAATTTTAACAATTGGCTAAAATTTTGGTGTCATTCAAAGGGGATCCAGTGTCTGTCAGCCTGGGATGACATGCTCGACAAGCCACGCCGTTGCCCTAGGGACGGCTTGCACCTGTCACCACTGGGCTTTCGGATATTGGCAAAGGCTCTTGCCACCCCCATAGTGCCTTTTTTAGGCAAGGCTCAAAAGTCAAACCCACCCCCATAGAGAGCACAAGGAACAAGATACTAAGGGTAATGCTGCTAAACGCCAGAAGTCTTAACCTCAAGATGCACGCACTCGAAGCTCTCCTCAGTATGGAGAACATCGATATCTGTGCAGTGACAGAAACCTGGTTCAAGGCTCCAGAGAGCACCCCAGCACTACCAGGCTATACCTCATATCATGCTTTTCGCCCCAAAACCCGGACCGAACCACAAAAGGAGGGGAGTTTCCATATTTATCAAGGATATCCACACCTCCAGGTTAGTGGCATTGCCATAAGTATCGGAGACCATCCATGTGCAACTAACAGTGGGCAAGACTGCTTTTCAGTTTATAGCATCCTACAGACCACCCTCTCAAAGTCAGGAATCCCATTCGGCTTTCCTGAAAACATTGGAGAACATGAAGATCTCTCCGAACACCATTATATTGGGACTTCAACTACCCAAACATTGACTGGAAGCACTACTCAAGCCCCAGCACCTTAGCCCAAAGATTCCTGGAAATTATAAACTCAAATGCTATGGAACAACTAGTCACCACTCCCACAAGAGGGGACAACATACTAGACCTGATCATTACCAACATGGGGACTCTATGCTCCACACCAGAAGTATATCCCTCATTGGTAAGGTCAGACCACAAATTAATTTCACTGGATGTCCACATCCCGACTCCACCCCAGCCCAGAAAACCACAGTGAAAAACTTCTCAAAGCGAACTTCTCACTTCTCAAAACCGAAGTGGAATCCTTCAAGGCCACAGGGCCAGTGGAAACTACAGCCCAAACTGCAGAATCCTATATAAATGCATTCTACAAACATCTCCAGGAATGCATGGATCATGCTATCCCAAACAAAACCAAGACCCAATCATCCAAAGGCAGGCGTCCAGTCTGGTGGACCCCTGCCATAAATAAACTGTACAACAGGAGGAAGAAGCTACTACATGATAGAGCAAAATCCCTAATAGGGAAGGCATCTCTGATCAGTACTAGCAAAAAATTACAATCCCTCATAAAATCCTCCAAGGCCAGCTTCGAGAGAAAAATTGCACAGGACACCAAAGACAATCATAAGGCTTTTTTCAGTTATGTTAGAAACTTGGGATGCAACTCCCAGATTTGTTCTGAGTTGATTCTAAATGACAAAAAATACACTGAACCCACAGACATCGCCAATATCCTGGCAGACAGGTTCAGTGCGAACTTCTCCACCCCCCCCCCAAAAGAGCAAATATCTATCCCGGCAGAGGGCTGCCTCCCAAACATCTCAGATGCTCAGGTGAAAGCTGCCCTCTCCAAAGCAAAAAACACTGCTTCCATGGGACCAGATGGCATCCCAGGCTGCGTCCTACATGAACTACAAGAGGAACTAATCCCTCAAATAAAACAGCTATACAATCTCAGCCTCACTACAGGATATGTGCCCACAGAATGGCGTACAGCAACAGTGGTCCCACTCCACAAAGGTGGAGCATCTACGGACCCTGGAAACTATCGCCCCATAAGCCTGACTAGCTTAGTCTGCAAGGCTATGGAGAGGATCATCATGGAGCTCATAAACAAAGACATTGGGGACCTACAGACACTAGATCCTACCCAGTTCGGCTTTGTCAAGGGCAGATCCTGCCTTTTGAACCTGGTTGACTTCTTTGAAACAGTCACCAAAGCCATAGATGAAGGAAAGGTAGTCCACACAGCCTATCTGGACCTTGCAAAGGCATTTGACACAATACCCCACTGGCATCATAGATAAGCTATCCAGCTTAAATATAAACCCCTATGTCACAAGATGGGTCGCAAACTGGCTCAAAGACAGAACCCACAGAGTGAGAGTTGCTGGAGCCATGTCAGACTCAAAACCGGTCACAAGTGGCGTCCCACAGGGTTCTGTCCTGGGACCACTCTTGTTCGGTATATACTTTTCCGAGGTACAGGCAAACGTGGGAGGACTATGGCTCACCAAGTTCGCAGACGACTGCATACTGGGCGCCATAATCAACTCTCCAGCTGACACAAACATCCTTCAAAAAGGTCTCACAGAGACAGATAACTGGTGCCAGCGCCATGGTTTAAAGCTAAATGCCAAAAAATGTATAGTCATACCCTTTGGCAAAAACAATGTGCCCACAAATTACCACATAGGCGAAACCCATTAAGTACAGAGAAAGTTATTAGAGACCTGGGGACCCAAGTTGATAGCAATCTCTCCTTTGAAAACCACATTGCCAAAGTGGTTAGAAAGACCTTCTACATAGCCCACCTCATCACGAAGGGTTTCACATCTAGATCAAGAGAGGTAATCGTGCCCTTTATTCATCCCTCATCAGGCCCATCATAGAATACAATGCCCTTTGGGATGTACCTTACCCGACACCTGCAGCAATTAGAAAGACCCCAAAAGTATCTCACCAAGAGGATCAAGGGTCTCAAACAGATGCCATATACTGCTCGGTTAAAAAAACTCCAGCTCTACTCAGTTGCATACCGCCTACTTCGAGGCGATCTATGCCTGACATACAAAGCTATGTCAAATCCAGAATTAATGGACATGCTCCACCTCAGTAAATCTAGATCCCTTAGAGCCACACGCTCGAGGGACTTGAACCTCAGCACAGAAATAAACAGAACTTGCTGGAGGGACAGGTTCATAACCCAGAGGCTCCCTTCGCTCTGGAATAGAATTCCAGTTCATGTGAGGCAGAGCACCTCACTGAATCTCTTCAAGAAGAATCTCGACAAGTGGATGGGGATCGTAGGTTTGTTCCAGGGATTACTCCTGTGTCACTATTAGACAGAGGCACAGTAAACTAAACCTTAAAAAGGGCACAGTATACTCAAATCAAGGGGTGGCGTAAGCCATACAGAATCGGGCTAGGCTTATAATTGCCCCAGGGCAGATAGCCTAGTATGAACCTATGAACCTATGAACCTATGAAATGTTGCACATGATTGCTCAATGTCACAATATCTGTGACAAAAACTACATCTCTCCCATTTCCTGGATGTATATCTCTGATTTGCATCTGCTCAGAATGTATGGTCACTTTTGGATATTTGTGGGAAACATCCCTCCAGTATATGGATTAATCCTGTATTACCCCTTGTATGGCAGTGGTTAATATTATATTAAATATACTCACTGTCATTTCACTGGGATGTAACACACGCACATACTACAGACATACAATCACAGCAGAATAACTGTAGGGGTAGAAACAATCACCTACTGCTATAAAATGCAATACTTTGAGCAACAGAATGGATACAGTATTCATCCTTGCATTGTACAGCATTAGGTTGCATCCAGATGACTGTGACCCTAAATGTTCAGTACTCCCACAAAACCACAGGAACTGGAGGAACAGTCAGACTGATAGTAATCTAGTAGACAACACAGCATTACTAAAAATAAAATAGGTGCAGTAATTGTAATAACGAGTCGTTTGTACTTAATAATATGATGTATAATCTGACAACATAATTACTGGAAACCCCAGTGATGGTTTGTCTAACATATTGGTAAATATGGCTAAAGTCTGACTGCAGGCGAACAAGGCTAACTTTGAAAATGAGGAATTGAAACTGACAGACAAAATCAAATTAGGTCAGGAAAGAAAAGCACTGCAACAGACAAAGGGTATATCATTGAAACATTTGCACTTTGTATCTCCTACTAAACTTACTGTTTTTTCAAACTGAAAAAAGGCAGGATTAAGACCACTGTCAAAAGTGATTGCCTGCTACTGTGCAATGTTTTGTTTTGCAAATCTAAATGACTATTTATTTAGGTTTTTATTTATCCTTTGTTAGTGGGTTAGCCACAGTAGGCCAGTGACTTCTTTTTAGTGGAGACTTCAGGTAGTATTTATACTACTAGCAGAATTTTGGCCAAGTATCTCAAAACATCCCCTACTCTTTTCGATAGGTGCCACATGATATTTTACATCCACTTGAGCACCAGCAAAACAAGCAGGTGGGACCTCAGTTTAACATCTCATCCAAAAGAGAACACACCCAAGAGGACATCGCCTTCCTAATGCTGCATTGCAGTGTCAGCAATCCAATCACCAGGAATGGGAATAAAACCTACAGCCTTCTGGTGTTCAAGCACCAAAGGCAATTGTGGTTCCTGTTGTCCACTGACACTGCTATACATGACTGGAACAAATGATTATGATCAAGGACCTTCGACTTTCACACAGAACTACAGGCATTGTGCAGTCTGTTTGGCACTTATCTGGTTGACATCATTGTATTCTAAAAATAGATACACAGTGAAATAATTAAAAAAAAAACTATACCTCAGACACTGCCAGATGTGTTGTTACGTTGCTGAAGCTGACCAAACTGCTATTTACTTCCTGAATTTGTATGAACTACTATACTTCTTATGCATAACACAAAAAAAACACAAAACAAAAAAAAAACATTTGAAAGTATCACTGCAGTGCATCCAAGACAGACAATCTTCACATAATCTTATATTTTCATACCACACCTTTTAGTGTTTCTTCTCATTAACTGATAATCTATCCACCCACAACCCCTTTTTCCCAATACTGCACATGGGGTTGAAGAATCAGTTCAAGAGTGACGATTCTAGAGCCAAGGTTTACACCACTGTGTGGCTAGCCCTGCTATGGTAGTTCTTCCACACCACACACTCACAATCACACGTACAAACAATTTAGTGTGTCCAATCCACCTATTGCACGTCTTTGGAATGTGGGAGGAAACTGGAGCACCAGGAAGATACTCATGTGAACACAGGGAGGACATGTACTCCAGCTAAGAATCAAACCAAAGATCCTCTTGCTATGAGGCAACAACACTCTCTGCTGCACCACTGTGTCATATGATTAAAGAAGCCAGTTACAAATGACATTTGATCACAGGACCATAGGCATTACATGGCACAAGGCCATTTCCTCCTTGACAGTACCCACCCATAGGCCTTGCCTCTCTCTTTATTGAGACACCGGAGAGTCATACTGGGGTGAATTCATGAATACCCATCCAGTTGTCCAGCTTCTTTTTAAAGGCAGACATTGAGTTACACTACTTAACTTGGACAGGAAGCTTGTTCCAGAGAAGATAATGAATTACTTGTATCAGTCTACGCTTTGTGTCTGTTGACTGGATTAGTCCCACTAGGGTAGTGACTGTTTTTCAGGGGAGACCCATGGTATTTGTACCTCTACAGGAAATTTGGTCAGGGCAATGGGAAACTTCCCCTCCTGTTGGTGGTCAGGGGAAAGGTTTGTGTGCTACACATCCTGACTTCTTGTTTCCTGTCCAGGCATGGAGGCAGCAAGGAGGAACAGGGAGAAAACATGGCTGATTCAGCTTTTTCTGAAACTAGAGTGAAAGTTGCTGAAAATGTAGCTGAAATGGTAGAATCGCTACCAGAATTTTTTTTCTGATGATGTGGGTGCAGAAAAAACTGACATTGGAGGAATAGGAGATTGTAGCTCAAATAGAGATGCATTCACAGGAAAACTTTCAGAGGAGATTGCTTGAAGGAAAGACAGTTACCTCTGAAAAATGCATAATTACAACCCTCCAATGGGGGGGGGGTGTGCGGGATAATTATTTGGAATAAATGGTAAACCAAAATGGAACAGCAATTTCATGGAGCAACATCATGGAAAAAACAGAAGAAATGGCTGTGCCATAAAAAGTTACTGAGACAAAAACATATACACAAACTGTTGGAGAAGGAACAAAGAAGAAAGAAAAAAATAAAAGAAACAAAAAAAAAAGTATACAGTATGTGTGAGCATTAAAAAAGAAAAAACTTTGGACAGGTATGAGGCTTGGGACTCTGTCATAGCACCTCTGGGTGTCAAAGCAAAAGAGGTAAGAGCATTTATTTCAGTTTGTTTACCGGGGAGGTCCATTGGGCTTGGGGGCCCGTTTTCAGTGGAGGCCCGGGGAGAAAAGCTCCAACAGGAAATACAAGAGTTTAATAACATGAAAATTTAAAGACAGTTTGTATAACATATAGCAGGTAGCAAACAAAGATAATAAACACTAGCAATTTCTAATTTTCAATAAAGTCATTTTTTTTGTGACTTGATATTTGAGACTGACAGGCCATGGAAAATCTTTGGGTGCATATGCACAAAAGAAAAATATGTATCCATGGTCAGAATATGTGGTGGAAGCCTTTTACAGACAAACAAAAAAAATAATGATCCAGTTTAGAACTGAAGTTGAAGCAAAAGAACTGAAAGAACATTTGTTAACTATATGTAAAGAAGTAATGGACACTGCAAAAATATATGATGAAAGAGGAATATGGACTGGGGTTTGGGAATGTGGTGTACTACTGAAAATGGAAAATGATAATGTTATGCATGTACGTACTATTATTAATGTTCATGGTAATAGGGGTTTTGTGAAATACAGGGTCAACCAAAGACTTGCTATTTTTGTGAAAAACATGATCATTTAATCAATGAATGTGATAAAAAAGATGTATGTGGTAAAACAGGGCATAATGCAAAAACAAATGTGAATTAAAGTGCAAAAAATCAATATATCAATCTTGATCAATAGATCAAGAGCTGAACAAATCTCTCCCATTTGGAAAACCTCATACATTATACCCTTACATAAAGGAGGCTCTTCAACTCATTTCACTAGCTACCGTCCTATCGCAATATTATCACCACTGTCTAAGATTCTAGAGAGGGTCATTCATATGCAAGTCACTGAATATCTGTATACTAACTAACTTCTAACTAATACTCAGCACATCAACCGCCCTAATGTCATTTACTAACACTGACAACTACCATAGGAACAAAAATAACTATGTATCCTTATCTTCCTTGACTTATCAAAAGCCTTTGATATGGTTTCTCATTCTAAGCTTCTAAACATCCTCTCTGAGCTAAATTTTTGTAGTTCTACTCTTAGCTGGTTCCAGGATTACCTTACTGGATGCCAGCAAGCTGTTTCTTGGCAACACACCCTATCGCTCCTGTTGCCAGTAACACTAGGGGTCTCTCAAGGTTCTGTCTTAGGTCCACTTCTATTCTCAATATTTACAAATAACCTCCACCTGTTAATCCCACAGTCTACACTCATCCAATATGCAGACGACTCAACAGTGATATGTGTTGCTTCCTCACTTCTTGAGCTTCAAAAACTAACACAAAAATCCTTTCTTCCAGTCGAGTCCTGGCTCACAAATACTCAACTAATATTAAACCCTATTAAAACCAAACTAATGATCTTCCATCCTACCAAAGTTGCCTCACCCACTATTACATTTATCATCTACTCGCTAAATAAAGCTATCATATCACCATCGCCTAACATCAAACTTTTAGGAGTTGAAATTGACTGCAAACTTAAATTTGATATTCACATTTCCCAAACTGTAAAAAAAAGTTCATAAAAAAACTTGATACACTATACAGAAATAAACATTAGTTCACAAAAAATACCAAGATTATCATTGCCCAAACCCACTTAATCTCTACTCTGCTCTATGCAGCTCTCATACTCACTAATCGACAAAAATCTCAGGTAGTAAAACTTGAATCCTGCTATAACAAAACAGCTAGATTTGCAACAAACTTACCAGCCAGAACCCATCATTGCTCTGCACTCAAGCAACTAAACTGGTTAGAACTCCCCCAACTCCTACACCACACTCAGTTAACCATGGTCCACAAAATCCTCTTTGAACCTGAAAAAACAGCTGTTCTATTAACATTACCTCAACCTTATATCGCTAACAGGACCTTACATTCCATTAATAAAAAACACATAAAAATCAATGCAGTCAAAAATCAAGCCTCTTCTCAAATTATATCGGTAAAATCTGGAATGAACTTCCTGATAACATTACCACCATAGTTTTCCTAGCCCATTTTAAAACAACTCTAAAACCCACATATTAAACAAATGGCTGTGTCTTTGCTCTACCCCTGACTAACATTTCCCTCTCTCTCTCTGTCCTTATCACTACTTCTGCTTATCCTATAGGACGTCTGACTACATTACTTACCTCTGCCTACTCTTTATACATTCATTTCCTCTGTGTTTTACATCAATGAGATGAGGGAATTTTCCTGGCCATACAATGTAATCTATTGTAAAAAGATTTGCAATTATGGAATATTTATATAAAAAACAGAATGACTAAAGATTTATAATTATGGAATGTTCACTTGAAATATGTCTCTATAACACTGTAATGTCTATTTATACTAACCTGTTTTTCTTGAATATCACCTGCTTATTGTCTGAACTTATCATGTAATAACTTTGATAGTCCATGTTACTATTTTTGTATACTCTGTATCTTGCTCTTTCTGCTTGTTCTATGTGGAGCTTTTCTCCCCAGTCACCCACTGAAAAAGGACGTGTCCAGTCGGACTATCACGGTAAACAAATGTAAAATAAAAAAATAAAAATAAGTAAAAAATAAAAAAAATATGGCCTGTCCCTGGAGGAGTGGTTACTCCCTAGAAGCTGTAGTTTTACTGGCCATTTTGGGTCAATTCTAAACTCCTTGATCTCTCTCTCTTAAAACCCTACAACTGTCTTTTTACGCGGTTTTGCACACTGAGCAGCGTCGGGCAGCGCCGCCTAAACAGGTTTAAACTATTCCAGGCTCCACAAAGTCTGCTCTTCACTTTTTCCCTTAGAACTGTTCAAACTCTCAAAGTAATCACTCTATTCTCTTTCTAAAGCCCTGCACCTGCGCAGCTCTTATAAGGAAACACTAACTAACTAAAGCACTACACCCTCCTTGACTCCTCATAAGTATTAGGCTCCCGATTGGTCCTTCCTGATCAAGTGAAAAATGAGTTTCCTTCCCTAATCTGATCAGTAAAAAAAACAGTTCCCTATACTAATCTGGTATGTCCAAGGGCACACCCTATCGCTCCTGTTGCCAGTAACACCAGGGGTCTCTCAAGGTTCTGTCTTAGGTCCACTTCTATTCTCAATATTTACAAATAACCTCCACCTGTTAACCCCACAGTCTACACTCATCCAATATGCAGACGACTCAACAGTGATATGTGTTGCTTCCTCACTTCTTGAGCTTCAAAAACTAACACAAAAATCCTTTCTTCCAGTCGAGTCCTGGCTCACAGATACTCAACTAATATTAAACCCTAATAAAACCAAACTAATGATCTTCCATCCTACCAAAGTTGCCTCACCCACTAATACATTTATCATCTACTCGCTAAATAAAGCTATCATATCACCATCGCCTAACATCAAACTTTTAGGAGATGAAATTTACTGCAAACTTAAATTTGATATTTACATTTCCCAAACTGTAAAAAAAGTTCATAAAAAAACTTGGTACACTATACAGAAATAAACATTAGTTCACAAAAAATACCAAGATTGTCATTGCCCAAACCCACCTAATCTCCACTCTGCTGTATGCAGCTCTCATACTCACTAATCAACAAAAATCTGAGGTATTAAAACTTGAATCCTGCTATAACAAAATAGCTAGATTTGCAACAAACTTACTGGCCAGAACCCATCATTGCTCTGCACTCAAGCAACTAAACTGGTTAGAACTCCCCCAACTCCTACACCACACTCAGTTAACCATGGTCCACAAAATCCTCTTTGAACCTGAAAAAACAGCTGTTCTATTAACATTACCTCAACCTTATATCGCTAACAGGACCTTACACTCCATTAATAAAAAACACATAAAAATCAATGCAGTCAAAAATCAAGCCTCTTCTCAAATTATATAGGTAAAATCTGGAATGAACTTCCTGATAACATTACCACCATAGTTTTCCTAGCCCATTTTAAAACAACTCTAAAACCCACATATTAAACAAATGGCTGTGTCTTTGCTCTATCCCTGACTAACATTTCCCTCTCTCTCTCTGTCCTTATCACTACTTCTGCTTATCCTATAGGACGTCTGACTACATTACTTACCTCTGCCTACTCTTTATACATTCATTTCCTCTGTGTTTTACATCAATGAGATGAGGGAATTTTCCTGGCCATACAATGTAATCTATTGTAAAAAGATTTGCAATTATGGAATATTTATATAAAAAACAGAATGACTAAAGATTTATAATTATGGAATGTTCACTTGAAATATGTCTCTATAATATTGTAATGTCTATTTATACTAACCTGTTTTTCTTGAATATCACCTGCTTATTGTCTGAACTTATCATGTGATAACTTTGATAGTCCATGTTACTATTTTTGTATACTCTGTATCTTGCTCTTTCTGCTTGTTCTATGTGGAGCTTTTCTCCCCGGTCACCCACTGAAAAAGGGCGTGTCCAGTTGGACTATCATGGTAAACAAATGTAAAATAAAAAAATAAAAATAAGTAAAAAATAACAAAAAATGTGGCCTGTCCCTGGAGGAGTGGTTACTACCTAGAAGCTGTAGTTTTATTGGCCATTTTGGGTAAATTCTAAACTCCTTGATCTCTCTCTCTAAAACCCTACAACTGTCTTTTACGTTTTTTGCACACTGAGCAGCGTCGTAGCGCCCCTAAACAGGTTTAAACTATTCCAGGCTCCACAAAGTCTGCTCTTCACTTTTCCCTTAGAACTGTTCAAACTCTTAAAGTAATCACTCTATTCTCTTTCTAAAGCCCTGCACTTGCTCAGCTCTTATAAGGAAACACTAACTAACTAAAGCACTACACCCTCCTTGACTCCTCATAAGTATTAGGCTCCCGATTGGTCCTTCCTGATCAAGTGAAAATGAGTTTCCTTCCTAATCTGATCAGTAAAAAACAGTTCCCTATACTAATCTGGTATGTCCAAGGGTCAGTTTCAAGGTTACTCTCAGTCCAGCTGGTGAATCGTGGAATTTTGAGGCAATGTTATAATTGCCTTATGTACACAGACAACCCTCTCCTCCTTCCAACAAACTCTAATACATGTGAGAGATGCAGTTACACAGCCAAACTGGAGGCAGAGCTCTCTCAACCCAAGACTGGCACAGTCAGTCAGGAGAAAAAGGTAACCACCCACACCACAAATCCAGTCTCACACAGACCTATTGCATCTGCATAACCAACACATAAACACACAAAAACATACTCGGAAGCTCTAAATAAAAATCTGCCTAAACAGCAAAGACCTCCTAAGCAGATATTCAAGCAACAGCCACCCCTCAATAATACCCACGAATCACATATCTCACAAAATCAGTGTGCCTCACAGTCACAGCCCTTAAGGCCAAACAACACACCAAATACACTTGTTATAGGGGACTCTATTGTCTGGCAAACTGATGTCCCGCTCACCAGACTGAACAAGGAGAAGGTCACTGTAAGCTGCCTGTCAGGTGCCAGGATCCGCCACATAACAATAAGCACTCAGGTCACTCCAAAGCAAGTACAAGTATGACTCCGTCATTGTCCATGCTGGTGTGAATGATGAGACGTACCTCCCTGGACTACATGAAGAGAGACATAGAGGAGCTCTCTGACCATGTAGCCCAGGCTGGTGTGACCCTGACCTTGAGTAGCATCTTGCCCTCACCAAGAATGATGTCACAGTATAAAGACAAAATGATCAGTTTCAACAATTGGCTAAAGTATTGGTGTCATTCAAAGGGGATCCAGTGTCTGTCAGCCTGGGATGACATGCTCGACAAGCCATGTTGCTTCGCTAGGGATGGCTTGCACCTGTCACCCTTAGGCTTTCGTATACTGTCCAAGGCTCTTGCCATCCCCATAGTGCCTTTTTTAGGCAAGGCTCAAAGGACAAACCTACCTCCATAGACAACCCAAGGATAAAAAAACTAAAGGTAATGATACTCAATGCCAGAAATCTAAACCTCAAGATGCACGCACTCGAGGCTCTCCTCAGTATGGAGAAAATTGATGTCTGTGCAGTAACAGAAACCTGGTTCAAGGCTCCTGAGAGCACCCCAGCACTACCAGGTTATAACTCATACCATGCGTTTTGGCCCCAAAACTCGGACCGAAGCACAAAAGGAGGGGGAGTATCTATATTCATCAAAGATACCTACACCTCCCGGTTAATGGCACTGCACGAGGCATCAGTAACCACCCATGTGCAACTAACAGCAGGCAAAACTGCCTTTCAATTTGTAGCCTGCTACAGAACACCCTCCCTATTACAGGAACCCCACTTGGCATTCCTGAGAACACTGGAGAATATGAAGGTCTCTCCAAACACTATGTTATTGGGTGACTTCAACTACCCAAACATTGACTGGGAAAACTACTCAAGCCCAAACACCCTCGCCCAATGGTTCCTTGAATTTATAAACTCTAACACAATGGAACAACTGGTCAGCACTCCCACAAGAGGGAACAACATATTGGACCTGGTCATCACCAACATGGGGACTCTATGTTCCACACCAGAGGTAAACCCCTCATTGGCAAGATCAGACCATAAACAAATTTCCCTGGACATCCATATCCCATCCCCACCCCCAGCCAAGGAAATCACTGTAAAGAATTTCTCAAAAGCCAACTTTGCACTTCTCAAGACTGAGGTGGAATCCTTCAAAGCCCCTGGGCCAGAGGATAATACAGCCCAATCCGCAGAATCCTTTACAAATGCATTCTATGAACACCTGCAGGAATGCATGGATTGTGCTATCCCAAATAAAACCAAGACTCACTCCTCCAAAACAGGAGACCAGTCTGGTGGACCCCGCCATAAATAAGCTATACAACAGAAGGAGGAAGCTACTACATGACAGAGCAAAATCCCTAAAAGGGAAGGCATCTCTGATCAGTATTAGCAAGAAACTTCGATCCCTCATAATATCATCAAAGGCCAGTTTCGAAAGAAAAATTGCCCTAGACACTAAAGATAATCACAAGGCCTTCTTTAGTTATGTCAGAAACATGGGCGGAACCCCCAGATATGCTCTGAATTGTTGCATAACGGTACAAAATATACCGAAACTACAGACATAGCCAACATCCTGGCAGACAGATTCAGCGCAAACTTCTCCCCCCCTTCCCCCCCAAAGGAGCAAATGCCTATCCCAACTGAACGTAACCTCCCTGACATCACAGATGCACAGGTGAAAGCTGCCCTCTCCCAGGCTGTGTCTTACACGAGCTCCAAGAAGAACTGAACCCTCACATTAAGTCACTGTTCAAACTTAGCCTTACTACAGGATATGTACCCAAAGAATGGCGTACAGCTACAGTGATCCTACTCCACAAAGGTGGTGCCACAAAGAACCCCGGAAACTATCACCCCATAAGCCTGACTAGTCTGGTCTGTAAAGCTATGGAGCGTATTATCATGGAACTCATAAACAAAGACATTGGGAGCCTCCAGATACTGGACCCTACCCAATTCGGCTTTGTTAAGGGCGGATCTTGCCTCTTAAACCTAGTTGATTTCTTTGAAACAGTTACCAAAGCCATAGATGAGGGCAAGGTAGTCCACACAGCCTACCTGAACCTCGCAAAAACCTTTGACAGAATACCCCACTCGGGCATCATAAATAAGCTTACCAGCTTAAATATCAACCCCTATATCACAAGATGGGTTGCAAACTGGCTCAGAGATAGAACCCACATGGTCAGAATCACAGGTGCCATATCCGAATCCAAACCAGTTACAAGTGGCGTCCCACAGGGCTCAGTTCTGGGACCTCTCTTGTTCAGTATATACTTCTTCAGGTTAACACGGGGGGATTATGGCCGACAAAGTTCTCAGATGACTGCAAACTGGGGGCCATAATCGAATCTTCAGCTGACACAAGTATCCTCCAAAAGGGTCTCACAGAGACGGATGCTTGGTGCCAGAGCCATGGCCTCAAGCTAAATGCTAAAAAGTGCATAGTCATCCCCTTTGGGAAAAACAAGGTGTCCACAAATTACCACATAGGTGGTAATCCATTAAGTACGGAAGAAGTAATTAGAGATTTGGGGACCAATGTAAATAGTAATCTCTCCTTTGATAATCACGTTGCCAAAGTGGTTAGAAAGAACTTCTATATAGCCCACCTTATCATGAAAGGGTTCGCATCTAGATCAAGAGAGGTCATTGTGCCCCTCTACTTGTCACTCATCAGGCCCATAATTGAATACAATGCCCCTTTTGGGATGTACCTTACCCGACACCTGCAGCAACTGGAGAGACCCCAAAAGTACCTCACCAAGAGGATCATGGGCTACAAACAGATGTCCTATGCAGCTCGACTAAAGAAACTCCAGCTCTACTCAGTTGCTTACCGCCTACTCAGAGGTGATCTATGCCTGATGTACAAAGCCATGTCAAACCCAGAATTAATGGACATGCTCCACCTCAAAAAATCCAAGTTCCTTAGAGCTACTAGCAGCTAGCCTAGTATCTAGCTATGAACCTACTGGTTGTTCATGGCTAGAATGTGAAATGAATGTGCAAGAAAATGAAAATGAAGACATACAGGAGAAAGAGATAGAAGTCTGTGTTAAACACGAAAATTAACAAAAATGTGTGACTAATAAAGAGGTTGTACACGAAGTTGAAGAAAGTAACAAGGATAATGAAACAGAGGAGACAAGTGAGGAAGAAGGTGACTGGCATACAGTAAGAAACAAAAAGAATTCAATAGGGAAAATTGTTGAAAGGAAAAGAAAATTAAAAAAATATAATGATTAGAGAAAAGTAAGAAAGGAAAGGGATAAACTTTTATTACACTAACTGTTCTTAAAAGCTGAAATATTAGTTTTAAGTGTGAACAGTATGAACAATCTTAAGAGGAGAATAGGTATATTACAATGGTGTGCTGCAGTAGATGCACATATTATTGTTTTAGAAGATGTCAGATTATTAACAGAGGAAGAAAGAACACAAACTGAAAAAACTTTGGAATGGTGTGGTAGTTTGGAACATGGGGAAAGAAACCTGCACGGGCATATATATATTATGTCAAGAAAGCATTAAAATATTACATGTAACCATAGTGGAACTAGGGCAAATTACAGTAATAGACTTGAGATGGAAAAAATATGTGTATAGAATTATAGCTTTATATATATATGTAACAAAAAACAGTAAGAAATGATGTTTAAAAATATTCTTGAATATGTTTATGTAAATATGGACATTATAGTGGTGGGTGACTTTACTTGAAATTTAAACAAAAATAAGAGCAATTGTGATGTTAAAATAATTAAATAAATTATGAGAAGGAGAAAGTTAAGTGCATGGGAGAATAATCACTGGACCTACAAAAGGAATGAAATTAGGACAGAAATTATTTTTTTAATATCTGATAATGTAAAAGTTAAAAATGAATTAAGTATGCTGGCTTTTCAGATCATCTGGCTACATGGGTTAAAGTACAGGAAAATTAAGCATATATAATAGGAAAAGGAATAAAGAGAATTAATGAAAGGGAATTAGATTTAGAAGCATAATATTACTGAATTTTTATAACATTTTTATAATAGGGATGTTTTTAATTGTCCCTATGAAAAGGGTATATGTGTTAAACGGTTTACCTTCAAAATGTCGAATGCCATAATGTCTAATGTACATTTGGTTGAAAAATAACATCTAAACCCAAAACATTGAATGATCAAAATGTCTAAAATCATTTAATTGAAAAATCAATGAGACCACCTCTATTATTTTGCAGGGGTGCTATGCCCCCCTGCACCCCCCATGTAGGGGGCTGTGCCCACACACACCCCTACTTAAATATACCAATTCCGATATCATACTACAGTGCAGAAATGGGCAAATTCAATAATTTCGACATTGTGAGTTTAGGCTACTTTGATCATTCGCTATAGTGCATTCAACCAATTCATTTTCAACCATTTAGCATTCAACATTTTGAAGGTAAACCGTGTTAAACGCATATATTTTAAGAAAGCTAGTATAGTTAGATGGTGTGTCTATATTTCCAAATTGTACGGAAATTTTTTTTTTTTTGTAGAGAATAAGATTGAATCTAGTCTAAAGAACGATGGTTATAATGTAAAAGAAAAGGGAGGTTGAATTTAATAAATCCAGTTGTGTTCTTAGCATCAATACATTTGCTTCAGGTGTTGAAAAAGTGTGTAAAAAAAGACAATACTAGGAAATGTGTTATTTGACAAATTTAAAGCTACGTGGATGACTGGGGGTAAGAAAAGGGAAAGGGAAACAAAGAAGGAATCATCACCATCTTCTTTTGGCTGTTCCCATTAGGGGTCGCCACAGCGGATCATCTGTTTCCATTTCTTCCTGTCCTCTGCATCATGCTCTTTCACACCAACCGCCTGCATGTCCTCTCTCACCACATCCATAAACTTCATCTTAGGCCTTCCTCTTTTCCTCTTACCTGGCAGCTCCATCCTTAGCATCCTTTTCCCAATATACCCAGCATCCCTCCTCAGCACATGTCCAAACCAATGCAATCTCGCCTTTCTTGCTTTGTCTCCAAACTGTCCAACCTGAGCTGACCCTCTAATATACCAATTCCTAATCCTGTCCATCCTAGTCACACTCAGTGCAAATCTTAACATCTTTAACTCTGCCACATCCAGCTCTGACTCCTGCCTTTTCGACAATGCTACCATCTCCAACCCATATAACATAGCTGGTCTCACTACCCTCTTGTAGACCTTCCCTTTCACTCTTATTGGTACCCGTCTGTCACAAATCACTCCTGACACTCTTCTCCACCAATTCCACCCTGCTTGTACTCTCTTCTTCACCTCTCTTCCACACTCACCATTACTCTGAACTGTTGATCCCAAGTACTTAAACTCATCCACCTTTACCAACTCTACTCCCTGCATCCTCACCATTCCTCTACCCTCCCTCTCATTTACACACATTTATTCTGTTTTAGCCCTGCTGACCTTCATTCCTCTCCTCTCTAAAGCATATCTCCACCTCTCCAGGGTCTCCTCAACCTGGTCCCTACTCTCACTACATATCACAATGTCATCTGCAAACATCATAGTCCACGGGGCCTCCTGTCTAATCTCATCGGTCAACCTGTCCATCACCACTGCAAATAAGAAAGGGCTCAGAGCTGATCCTTGATGTAATTCCACCTCCACCTTAAACGTATCTGTCACTCCCACCGCAGTCCTCACCAATGTCACATTACCCTTGTACATATCCTGTACCACTCTTACATACTTCTCTGCCATTCCCGACTTCCTCATACAATACCACAACTCCTCTCTAGGCACCCTGTCATATGCTTTCCTCTAAGTCCACAAAAACACAATGGAACTCCTTCTGACCTTGTCTGTATTTCTCCAACAACACTCTCAGAGCAAATATTGCATCTGTAGTGCTCTTTCCTGGCATGAAACCATACTGCTGATCACTAATCATCACCTCCCTTCTTAACCTAGCTTCCACTACTCTTTCCCATAACTTCAAGCTGTGACTGATCAATTTTATTCCTCTGTAGTTACTGCAGCTCTGCACATCACCCTTATTCTTAAAGATAGGTACCAAAACACTTTTTCTCCACTCCTCAGGCATCCTCTGACTTTCCAAAATTTCATTAAACAATCTGGTTAAAAATTCCACTGCCATTTCTCCTAAGCACCTCCATGCTTCCACTGGTATGTCATCTGGGCCAACAGCCTTTCCATTCTTCATCCTCTTCATAGCTGTCCTTACTTCCTCCTTGCTAATCTGCTTCACTTCCTGATCCACTATCCCCACATCATCCACCTTCTCTCTCTCTCATTCTCTTCATTCATCAGCCCTTCAAAGTACTCTTTCCATCTACTCAACACACTCTCCTCACTTGTGAGTACGTTTCCCTCACTGTCCTTTATCACCCTTACCTGCTGCACATCTTTCCCAGCTCTGTCCCTCTGTCTAGCTAATCGGTACAGGTCCTTTTCTCCCTCTTTAGTGTCCAATCTCTCATACAACTCTCTACATGCCTTATCCTTCGCCACTTCTCTCTTTGCCATGCGCCTCATCTCCTTATACTCATGTCTACTTTCTTCATCTCTTTGACAATCCCACTTCTTCTTCACCAGCCTCTTCCTCTGTATACTCTCCTGTACTTCCTCATTCCACCACCATTCCTCCTTGTCCTCCTTCCTCTGTCCAGATGTCACACCAAGCACCTTCCTAGCAGTCTCTCTTACTAGCTCTGCTGTAGTTACCCAGCTATTTGGTAACTCTTCATTGCCTCCCAGTGCCTGTCTTAACTCTTCCCTGAACTCCACCTCACAATCACCCTTTTTAACTTCCACCATTTAATCCTTGGCATTGCTTTCACACTCCTCCTCCGCTTCTTGATCACCAACATCATCCTGCAGACCACCATTCTATGCTGCTTAACTACACTTTCCCCAGACACCACTTTACAGTCTCCAATCTCCTTCAGACTGGCCCTCCTACATAGGATATAATCCACCTGTGTGCATCTTCCTCCACTCTTGTACGTCACCCTATGCTCCTCCCTCTTCTTAAAATACATATTCACCACGGTCATGTCCATCCTTTTTGCAAAATCCACAATCATCTGATCTTCTGCATTCCTCTCCTTAACACCATACCTACCCATCACTTCCTCATCCCCTATGTTCACTTCACCAACATGCCCATTGAAGTCTGCTCCAATCACTAGTCTCTCACCCTTGGGTACACTCACCACCACTTCATCCAACTCACTCCAAAATTTTTCTTTCTCATCCATCGCACACCCAACTTGTGGAGCATATGCACTAACAACATTCATCATTACACCATCAGTTTAAAGCTTCATAAACATCACTCTATCAGACACTCTCTTCCCCTCCAAAACACTCTTTGCATACTGTTCCATTAGGATAACCCCTACCCCATTTCTTCTGCCATCCACACCATGATAGAACAATTTGAACCTGCCTCCTATACACTTGGCCTTACTTCCATTCCATCTGGTCTCTTGCACGCACAATATATCAACCTTCCTTCTCTCTATCATATCAGCTAGCTCTCTCCCTATACCAGTCATGCTGCCAACATTCAAAGTTCCTACCCTCGGTACTACACTCCTAACCTTCCTCCTCTCTTCCTGCCTTTGGGCATGCCTTCCCCCTCCTCTTCTTCTTCGGCCAACAGTAGCCCAATAAGGAATATGAAAGTAAATAATAACACGGAAAACTGATATAAATGAAGTAGAAATGGAAAAGAAAAAAATGGGGGGGTAAATATAAGAAAGCAATAAGGAAAGGGCAGTAAATACTTAAGTCCTTTTTTGAAGCAGGTGATTTTTTGTGGTGTTCATTAGTGGACAAACTGCCAGTTAAAAGTAACATGAAATACACAATGATAGAAGAAATAATGTGTAATATTTATAATACAGAACAGACATTACAACATTGTTTTTTGGATTATAAGAAAAGTGAAGGTTTTCAAACATTATTCAAACACATTTGTGACTGGAAATATTTAAAAACATTGATATGCACATGGTATTGTATGGGAATATAAAGATAAGAGTGAAAAAGAAACTGAAAAATGGGATGAAATTTTTTTCATTGCTAGTTGGTGTTTATGGAAAAGAAGATGTGAAGAATTGTACAACCAAAGAAAGGATGATAAGGAAGTAAGTAATATATGATATAAGGAAATGATATGGTGGAAAGTGTGGGGGGATGAAATGGTCATTAAAAGTGCCACTTGTCCGGTCAGGATAAAACAGATGAACATTTGTGGGTTCTGTTCAAGCAACGTTATTATGTACAAATACACCCGGAATGAGGCTTAGTAACTTTAACTTAGATAAACTTATAAACAAACTGACTATCTCTCTCATACATGTTCACTCTCTGGCTGCACTCTCAAAATGGCACTGAAGCTAGCACGTGCTGTCCTTGGAAATGCTTCTTAAAGGTACAACACAAATACATATTCTACAAAATGTATTTAGAAAAATGAATATGTACCATGTTTTATTAGTGTATAAAGTGTGATATAAACTGTAAATATAATGAATGTGTAAATAATGAAAGAAAGATGGAAACGTGTTAATATAATAAAGCAATCCCTACTTTTTTCAGTAGGTGCTGAGGGATCTTTTACATCCACCTGAGCAACCATCAACTCAGGCAGATGGGGCCTAAGATTAATGTCTCATTTAAAGGATCACACACTGAGAAGTGCAGCGCTGTATTCTCACTAATGGAAATTAACTGATTACATTGGAGTGATGTCTCCTGGTGCATCTGCAGTTACCCCCTACTGACACCTCTAAGCATCAAATATTGCTTGTTCATATTTGCATCAATAATTCTAAAACCAAGCTATGTACATGGTTTTAAAAGATTTCATCTTAAAGCTTACACAATGGCAAACTCAACTGCATTAACATTTCGTTTGACCTCTGTCTAGTGTAGGTAAAGAGATGTTAACTGTTGTTTTTAATATATTAATTTATATATATATATATATATACACACACACATATATAATTTTCACATTTTTCTAAATGTCTCACCAACCAAGTAACACAGAGAAAACTCTTTAGCCTCATATGAAAGCTCTCAGCTAGATGAATAAAATGCTGCTGACAGTATATGTATAACTTGAGTGGTTGCTGAGATATTAAGTTATTTACAAAATATTACAAATGCAATCATTACCGTGTTTACTGAGAGTTATAAAATTCAGTTTAAAACCTAGAACCTAAAGAATACTACCACCATAAAAATAGCTTGTGCTGAAGAATTTGCCATATACACTTCTTCATAACCCCTATGGTTCCAGAGATATGAACCCATCCTCAACCCCTTTTTCCCATTTTTGCACATGGGGTCAGGTTGTTACTTGAGCAGTGACAGTCATCTCGAGCCAAGGTTTACACTGCTGGGTGACTAGCTCTGCCACAGTAGTTCATTCACACTACTCACTCACACACACTCTCACTGAAGGCCACTTTAGAATTTCCAATCCACCTTCTGCATGTCTTTGTAGTGTGGGAGGAAACTGCAGCACCTGGAGGAAACCCATGTGACCACAGGGAAGATATTCAGACTCTGCACAGAAGGTACCCCAGCCAAGAATTGAAATGGAGAACTTTTTGCTGTGAGGTAACAATGACAACCGCTGCACCACCACGGCCACCCAGAGAGATATGAACATTTGTTTGAAATGTGAGGACATAATTTGATTCTGTCAAAAGGCTTAGGCTCCGCCCATTGGAAGTTACAGTGCAAACTTCCTGAGCTCCATTGGAGTGAATGAGTTAATACAAGAACCTGGAATGGTAATGGAACCCACAGATTTCTGATGTTCAAGCACCAAACGCAAGTGTGCTACCTGTTACACCACTGATAATGGCACTAATAAGAATACTTCACTTTATTTTACATTATTATAAATATCATTTGGAACAATATTTGCATATGGATGTAGGATCATGAATACAAAAAAAACAGTACTTTCACAAGCTCTGTCAGAAGCATTACTAAGTAGCTGATATTGTTTTGATTCAAGCTAAGCTAATAGCAAACCTAGACCAAACAATATTTTTTTAATAATTAAGTTCTATGGTGGTCTCCACTTACTAGAGCCAATGCCAGATACAGTCCAGCTGCTTGCAAGGTATGGCTGTCATAAGATGTTCCTGATGCAGCACACAAGAGAGCATTTTATTTCATATAGTGAGCTCCTCAGTTGAAACGCATGCCCTACTTTGACTAAAGAATAATCTGATTTCATCTTTCTCATATGTTCAGCTCTATTACTACAATGAACCAGTGAGTCACTGGCGTTCTGCAGAGTGCTTTAAAAACCAGTAAAACACTTCACTCTCCCATACTATTTTTTTTTGGAAATGTACACGTGGTAGAATACGGAGCAGATAAAGCTCCACTTACTACAAAGAATCATGGTTGGGTCACTGATCATAACCTTTTATTATGTGTTCTTGACACGAATAGCAAGATTTGCCTTTCAATGTGAATTTCTTGGCATCCATGTCTTGAACACATAATAAGATGATTATGATCAAAGAAATAATCAAAATCTTCTATGTAGTACATTAAGCACTATGATTACTCTCTAAAATCAGGGGGAAAAAAAACACTTGTCCACAGATGAATACTAGACTAACTGCCCTGAAGGGCCATTTTAAGCTTAGCTGATAACCTGAAGTCAGAATCAGTCCCTGTACCTTGTATATATGAGGTGAAGACCTTAACTGTTATGACATCCCCTTCCCCCAAGAGTCAAACCATACATCCTTGCCACAGGTCAGAGCATGCATAAGCACAACACAACAAAAAAGAAATCTTAACTACAGTATAACTTTTTTTTTTACAGTTCATGCTCCTCTAACAGTCAAAAACAGTGGTATGGTAAGTGCAATGATAGGACTGAAAGTTCTAATTATGGATATAAACCATTCCACAAGTGAAAAATCATCAGACTGGTAGTGAAAAAATATCAATGAACTTAGAAGGGCCATGGTTAAAGCCAGCTAGTGGCATTTCCTTCATAATGCGAACTTGTCTAGTTGAAGATGCTAGAGTTTTGTCTTGAGCAACCTAATATACAGAATATTTACAAACTTGTGAGGGAGAGAGAGAAAGGACATAGAGGTGTTGACCAAATGCAGAATCTAGGCAAGAACCAAATAGCAGTGTGGTTATAAAATTATCATTAGATCATAAGATCTTTGATCATTGTCTATTTGCTGCTTGTTCAGCAGTGCTGGGTTTTACATCTTCAAGTAAAAAGAGTGAAAGTGAGTGAGCAAGGAAACTTTATATTGTCAGCTGACACTGATGGATTGGACATCCTTACTGCTATTGAAATATATGTGTTTGGGTAGTAGAAAGCTATACATGGAAATGAATAGGTCTTTTTCTATGGGCATCTGCTCGTATTCTTCAAGTTTAAGAGTCAGCTGGTTGACTGTACTTACAGGAAGGTAGTCATCATTTAGTTACAGAGATAGTCATTGCCGGATTGCACACCTGCTAGTGTTACTTTTCTGGGAAATTGGCACCTGGAAACTGGGTACCATTCAGTGTATATAATACATAGCAGAAACAGCATACAGCTTATATGACCTCAACAGCTTGATAGTTGTTATATACTGAAGTCTCCATCTTTACCAGAAAGGCTCATCCAGACTCTGCTACACTTTGCTGTGAAGGAAAGGTTAGTTTGCTGTTATTTTTTGTATTTCTGTATTGCCTTTCTATATTTTGAATACTGTAGTTTGTTTTCTTTATCTTGTGTTTTGCTTGCATTCTGTTCTAACAGCATATTAAAACTTCAAAAGAGACCACAGCTCTCTCTGTTCTGAGTCAGGCAGATTTTTTTCCCTCCTTCCCACCCAAAATACCACTGTCTTTCTAGTTGCCCGCCTCTTATGTTAATCTGACCATATATCTAATTTCTCTCTACTTTCACTGGCTTATGTGAGTAATCACAAAACCATCACTTTTGAAATCCCACCCCTTCAATTATTTAAATTTATTGGCCATCCTACAGTATTTCATAGCACCAAAATACAAAAGTAACCACCCCTTTCAGTCCATCTTACTGTTTTAAAAATAGTAACTCTCCACTAAACCTTAACTTTTTAAACAGGTAAAACTCAAGTTACCTACTTTCATATCTAACTTCTCTAGTGCACACTGCAGAGTGCATTCTTTTCAATCTTACCTTTAAGCATCCCTGTTACTAGCACTTTCTCTAATACCTAAAAAGATCATCTCTACTTGACTCCAAGTAGACTTTTCTCTATCTGTTAAACCTAGCACTTGCTCCTATAGTACTTATTACCTTGATACGGCACTCTTATAGATAGCACCCCAAAAGGCAAACCCCATTTCTCGGTCACCCACGTCCCCGGAATCTCTTTTAAAGTTTTTTGTCTAGTCCTTCTAGCATGTCGAGGGATCAGTTGCTAGTGTCCTCTCCTGCTCAGCTGGTGAACCTGGGAATATTGAGGCAATGTTACAATTGCCTCATGTACACAGACAACCCTCTCCACCTCCCACAAAACACAAATACATAGATGCAACTATAAACTGGAGGCTGAGCTCTCTCAACATAGGACTGGCAAGACCAGTCAGGAGGAGAAGGTTACCACACACACTATAGACCCAGTCTCACATAGTACCATCACAACCTCAAATCATACACATAAACACACAAAGACATACTCGGCGGCTCTGATCAAAAATCTACCAAAACAGCAGAGGCCACCAAAGCAGACACCCAAACAACCACCACCTCAGAACACAACACCTGCAACACATAGACCTCACAGTCAGAGTGTCAAACAGTCACAGCCCTTAAGGCCAAACACAATGCCGGACACACTAGTCATTGGTGACTCCATAGTCAGACACACTGACGTCCGCCACCAGACTGAGTAAGGAGAAGGTCACAGTAAGCTGCCTGTCGGGCTAGAATCCGCCACATAACGCAAGCACTCAGGTCTCTCAACAGCAGGTACAAATACGACTCAGTCATTGTCCACGCTGGTGTGACTACATGAAAAGAGACATTGAGGAGCTCTCTGATTATGTAGCCCAGGCAGGTATGACCCTGACCTTGAGCAGTATCCTACCTTCACCAAGAATGATGCCACAATACAGAGATAAGATGATCAGCTTTAACAATTGGCTTAAACTCTGGTGTCATTCAAAGGGGATCCAATGTCTGTCTGCCTGGGATGACATGCTGGACAAGCCACGCTGGCTTGCACCTGTCACCCTGGGATCGAT
The DNA here is from genome assembly GCF_019279795.1 of Protopterus annectens. Lineage (NCBI taxonomy): Eukaryota > Metazoa > Chordata > Ceratodontiformes > Protopteridae > Protopterus > Protopterus annectens. The sequence continues at coordinate 408,015,510 of NC_056730.1, read as the reverse complement.
GTTGGCAAAGGCTCTTGCCACCCCATAGTGCCTTTTTAGGCAAGGCTCAAATTCTAAACCTACCACCCTAGAACACAAAAAGGAAAAAACTAAGGGTAATGCTGCTCAATGCCAGAAGTCTAAATCTCAAAATGCACGCTCGAGGCCCTTCTCAGTATGGAGAACATCGATGTCTGTGCAGTGACAGAAACCTGGTTCAAGGCTCCTGAGAGCACCCCAGCACTATCAGGTTTTACCTCTTATCATGCCCCAAAATCCGGACAATACCAAGAAAGGAGGTGGGGTATCCATATTCATCAAAGACACCCACACCTCAAGACTGGTGGCAACGCCGATGCATCGGAGACCATCCAGGTGCAATTAACCATAGGCAAGACTGCTCTACAAATTGTAGCATGTTACAGGCCACCCTCACAAACTCAGGAACCTCACATGGCCTTCCTGAAAACACTAGAGGGATAAATGTATCACCAAACACCATCATACTAGGTGACTTCAATTACCCTAATATAGACTGGGAACACTACTCCTCAAGCCCGAACACCTTCCAAAAGTTCCTGGAATTCATAAACTCAAATGCCATGGAACAACTAGTCACCATCCCCACAAGAGGAGAAAACATACTTGATCTCATCATCACGAACATGGGAGCACAATGTTCAACACCGAAGTATACCCTCACTGGTGAGATCAGATCACAAACTAATCTCGCTGGAGGTCCTCATCCCACCCCACCTGAAATAAAAAGACCACAGTAAAGAACTCACACTTCTAAAGACTAGTGTGGTCTCCTTTAAGGCCCCGAGCCGGCAGAAAACAGTACTCAAGCCGCTGAATCACTTACAAATGCCTTCTACCAGCACCTGCAGGACTGCATGGATAAGGCAATCCCAAGCAAAACAAAGACTCTTTGTACCAAATCCAGTCTGGTGGACCCCAGCCATAAACAAACTCTACAACAAAAGGAGGAAGCTACTACAAGATAGAGCAAAATCCTTAAAAGGTAAGACACCCTTGATCACTATAAGTAAAAACTAAGAGCTCTCATAAAATCATCCAAAGCAAATTTTGAGAGAAAAATAGCTAAAGACTCAAAAGACAATCATAAGGCCTTCTTTAGCTATAAAGGAAACCTGGGAGGTAACTCCCAGATATGCTCAGAACTAGTTCAAAATGATGTGAAGATTACTGATTATGACATTGCCAACATACTGGCCGACAGGTTCAGTGCAAACTTCTCCACCCCCAAAAGGAGAGATATCTATACCTTGCAGCCCCCCAAACATCTCCAACGCCCAAGTGAGAACTGCTCTCTCCAAAGCAAAACACAGCATCCATGGGACCTGATGGTGTCCCCGCTGTGTGCTCCCACACTCAACGACGGAATTAAACCCACAGCTAGGACAGCTGTTTAATCATAGTTTTACCTCTGGATAACTGCAACTGTGGTCCCACTTCACAAAGGCGGTGCCTCCACCGACCCTGGAAATTACCGCCCATTAGCTTGACAAGCCTTATCTGCAAAGCCATGGAGAGGATCATAATGGACCTCATAAATAAAGACATAGGAATTTGCAGACTTTGGATCCATCCCAGTTTGGCTTTGTCAAAGGCAGATCATGCCTTCTAAACTTGGTTGACTTTTTCAAACAGTCACCAAAGCCATTGATGAAAGGCAGTCCATACAGCCTACCTCGATCTGGCGAGGCTGGATACAATACCCCACTCGGGTATCATTGAAAACTCATCAGCTTAAATGTTAACCCATACATCACAAGATGGGTTGCAAACTGGCTGAGTGACAGAACCCACAGGGTCAGAGTTGCTGGCGCCATGTCAGACTCAAAGCCTGTCACAAGTGGTGTACCACAGGGCTCAGTCCTGGCACTTGTTTGGCATCTACTTTTCCAAGTACAAGCAAACACAGGAGGGTTAGGGCTGACAAAGTTTGCAGATGACTGCAAACTGGGTGCCATAGTAGAAAACACATCTGACACAGATATCCTTCAGAAGGGTCTCACAGAAACGGATAACTGGTGCCAGAGCCATGGCCTAAAGTTAAATGCCAAAAATGCATAGTCATACCCTTCGGAAAAACAAGGTTACCCCTAGCTACCAAATAGGTGGCAATCAACTGAGCACAGAAGAAGTTATCAGGGACCTGGGGACCCAGGTTGATAGTAGTCTGTCATTCGACACCCATGTAGCTAAAGTAGTTAGGAAGACCTTCTACATTGCCCACCTTATCATGAAGGGATTCTCATCTAGATCAAGGAGGTCATAGTCTCCCTATACTCATCACTCATCAGACCAATGATTGAGTACAATGCCCCATTCGGAATGTATCTGACCCGACACTTGCAGCAGCTGGAGAGGCCAAAAGTTCCTCACCAAAAGGATAAAGGGTCTCAAACATCTGTCCTATGCTGCCCGACTGAAAGAACTCCAGCTCTATTCAAACATACAAGGCCATGTCAAACCCAGATTTGATGAATATGCTTCACCTCAAAAATCTAGATCTGTCAGAGTCACAACTATTAATAGGACGTGCTGGAGGGATAGATTCATCACCCAAAGACTCCCTATGCTGTGGAATAAAATCCCGGTATATGTGAGGCAGAGCACCTCGCTGGCCTTGTTCAAGATAAATCTTGACCAATGGATGGGAGATCGCAGATATACCCCAGGGATTACCTCAGTGTCACTGCTCAACAGAGGCACAGCAAAATAATGGGTATAGTTCCCCATACTAAAGGGGTGGCGTAAGCCACAAAACTATGGGCTAGGCTTGTAAATGCCCTCGGGCAGATAGCCTAGTATGAACCTATGAACCTATGAACCTATGCAGTATGTAAACATTCTAAAGAGAAAAGTAAGGGTTTGGGGTAGAAATGGCAGCTTACACAACATTCTTCTTTACTGATGATCTAGTGAAAATGTACTTTTATACTGGTAGAGACTACAATGCAGAAATGCATCTCCTTATTGCTATGTGTCCATCACATATTTTGCTATCTGTCTGTGCAGCAGCACAATGTATTAACAAAGAAGGTCTACATTAGCTGAGAGCAACTTACTACCAGTGATAATGCAGCTTCACTTTTGGCTCAGTGCTACCTTATCACGTAGATTCCTCAGGAACTGCATGCTTTACACAAGAGCAAATGGTAATGAGTGTCAGGAAGGCAATCTAATTCAATTCATACATATGAAATCTGACAGACTTTAATGCAAAAGAAGAGTGCAATGCATCAAAACTAATACTCAAATAAAAAGCATGCAAAAGATGTCAGTAGCTCCTTTTAACAATGTCCACTGAACTTAGCTCACGGTGACCTATCTAATCATAATATTTATATTTTAATGAAAATAGAAGCCTAAACCATCCCCAGGCAACGTGACTCTGAGTTTTATCCATTATGCCTTCCTTCACTTCTAGTTAAATTTGTGTCTATGACTTATTTCCTAGATCCATTTGAAAAATCTAAATTCTATCATTAAGGTTGTCTCAACAGACGATTTTTGGAGTAGGACAAATTATAAAATAACATTAACTACTTGGAATGATACAGGGCCCTAGTACAGCATAGTCAACATATACAAATTTGTTTTATTTCTAAACATAATTTTCCGTTTAAGCACATCCCTGTCATGAGGGTCACTCCTGTGGACACATACTTGCCTCCAAGTAGCTGCAAAACAATGAAAACCACAAGCTATGTTCTAACTTACTCATAAAAACAGCTTTCATGGTCTTTCCAAGGGTCATCATCCTCTTCCCATTTGAAAAAATATTTACCACAGCAGAAGCAACTCACAACATCATCTTTACCTGGAAATCAAAAAAGCAAAGTGAATCATCCATTCTACAGATTGCAACAAATGATGCTGCTAATTGCCTATCTGTGTGTTTCTGTCTCATTAATGTAAATAAGAGGCAGCAATGGGTAATATTCAACAACATATACAAATATTACTATGCAGCTAAAACACCTATTCATCTGTCTGGCTCCATGTCTAACTTCAGGGAAAGTACTGTAAATGTCCCAGACAGTACTATATGTAATGAAATGATTCCTTTACCTATTTCAGGTTTATCACATTGTAGGATTGGAATTTCAGAGGAAGCAACGATGCAAACACATTTTGCAATATTTAAATCAAATAATTTTCTAGACTGAACATACCGAATAAGACATTTTATTTTATTGTATCTTGCATTTTGTTAATTAGCAAGCTTAAGGATACAAATTAACTGACATGCTCTGGCTCACACGGCAAGTAAGTGGGATCTGAAGGAATTCAAACCACGTCTTCAGCTCAGTATGCCTGATCCATAACTACAGTTTCACATTATCTTCTTCAGCTCAGTTATGTTTCCTAGAAGAGAACTTGAAAGATTACTCACCTTTCATATTTATTTTTATCATATTTTATCAATACCATATTTTATCATTTTTATGCCAATATATCTACATTTTTGCAGTCATCAGTAGGCAGTGTTTTCTAGTTGATCAGAACTGAGCTTTAATTCTATCACAGTCACATTAAAAGAACTCAGTGGTGTAGCTCATGTTTTAAATTTCATGCATACATGCTTGCTTTGAAATGACAGATGTCAAGCTGGAGCCTAGTCCAATACATTTTCATTTTGCTTGTTCTCTGGTGTTCAGCTTGCTCCCCCTGCAAAAACGAAGGAGAAAAAGTACTTGTAGTCATTCGCATACCACGACACGCCCTTTTCTCCTGTCAATCACTAAGGCTATGCCTAGTTGTATGAGACCGGCTTGCAAGGTACATAGATGATATAGTGTGTAAATTTTCTGTATTTGTAATCTGTTTAGAAGGGATGGAGAAAGGTGCAGTAATAAATGGTATCATAATTTTTACATACCACTCTTGCTTGTAATGGTATAAGTTTTGTTACGTGAAATATAATGTCCGACGTTTGGTTACGGACATAGTGTGTGCATTTAGAGAGGTAGTTAGTTATTTAGATATCTTCCGTTAGTGCTTTGATCCATTTTCAAAAATGTGAAGTTCGATCATTTAAAGTTTCAAGATTCTGAGTGTTCGGTATTTACGTCTCGAACTTATGAGGTTCGATATATTGACATTTCATGGTTTAAAAGTAGACCCCCCCACCACACACACACACACACACATATATATATATATATATATATATATATATATATATATATATAAATTAATAAATAAGATTATCATTACATGGGGTTTAAGTTCTCAGAGAAAAGAGCATAAACTTAGTTTTGTTACAATTAAAGTAGAGCTAGGAGTCAAGCGGCTGAGCCTACATGGCTCATAGGTATCTTGTAGTCATGTGTTCAAGTAGATTGATGAACTTATCCAATTTCCCAAAGCACTGTCTGATTAGGTGACTTGTTCAGAGTCACACAGTAGGCAAATATAGGCTGAGGGGATCAATCCCTGGACTACAGGAAGGATCTCATTAACAGCTCATAGTCTTAATCCTCTGTGCTGCCACAATGATACCAGAAGCTGTGTTGTAACATTCTAGCAATATTAGTTGAAACAGCAGTGCAGAGCAAGGTTGATTCACCACATACTGCACTAGCCTAGCACTGATATAATGTGCTGCCATGTTGTTAACATGAATAGTTAGGGCCAGAAGTCCAAATACACAACTCTAGGAAACTCCAAGGAATCTTGCCAATAGGGGATAAGAAAGGGCTTTCCTATCTAACTGCTTGAGTCCTGTCTTCATACAACTGGAAAACCACTTGACTACCTCAGACAAAACTCCACATATTTACAGCTTGTGCAGAAGGAAACAATGTTAATGATGTCAGAATATTTGATAACTCTAGTACTAATGGCCTGACATCCTCATCTAGGCTGATGTTACTCTGCAGATATTCATTAACATCAAGCTGAGCTGAATATTTCACATGAGCAGATAAAATCTCCACTGTGTTTATTATAAAAAGTGAACTATATCTAAAATATTAGCTAGCTGAGGTTTAAGTTATGTGATACCGGCTTGGGTCTTCAGTCTTCAATAAAGTGTCAAACTGGCGGCAGCTCCTGTGTGTGCATCTTCACTTAGCTATAATTTTACATTTTCCTTGCAGATCTGACATGTCAGATGTAAAGGCATTTAGTTAACATCAGTTACTGCACTTTTTATTATTTTAACTTTGGTTAGCTACATTATTTCTGTTGCCATGTTTTTCCTGCTAAGGCCTGTTATTGGATGTGATTGAAGGTTATGTCAGCATGAAAATGAAAGATTTGAGAAGCAAGCCATTCATTGCACTACCTCTGGTATTAGCCTAATTTTTCATATTTTGACAAAAATGTTACATTATAAATTTGTTTTACTGCACAGCCAGTTACAAATCTTACTCTTGCATTTTTTACACAGCTTCATTCATCACTGCATTGTCAACACAATTTTGCTTCATTTCCTCAGTTTTTGGCCTAAGAGCATGACCTTACAACTGCAAAGGTTTTGAAGCTGCAGAAAAGCCTCTTTGACAACTGAAGTCCTAGATTTAACATTTTGAACTAAATCTTACTGCACGTGGTCTAGGAACAAGCCTGGAAAAATCCAGTACAACATTTCTTCATGGCATAAAAGAAAACAGTAGTCAAAGTATTTGCTGAATTTACGTTTTGAAAGGAAGAGAGACAATTATCTTAAAAAGCAGATTGCAGACATTGTGAGGCAATGAAAACAAAACACATGCAAGACATTTTACTAAAAATTAGAGTCACTGATCTTAAGAATCAGAAATAATTACCTAATGAACAAAAGCTGATTTAATATTGGAGAAAGGTACAAACATGGACATCAAGATGACTTTCAAGTATGCAACTCAAAAGCATTGCAGGAGACAGGATAAGATAAGGATTCAGTGGCTAGTTTTAGGAAGTTGGCAGGTAGACTATCAGCTGCAAGGGTGATAGGTTTCAATTTTAGGAGGAGTTTTTTAATTGCAGAGGTGGAAACAGGAGAGAGGGCAAAGGAAGGAATGTTATCTGGACATTTAGTTGGGGTATGCTTCTGGTTGTTTTTGGATAGCTGGGTTGATAATGTCAGAATAGATTCAGTGAAATGGTGATTAAATTGGGAGGCTATGCTCTTGCTATCATCGGTGGAGCTAGGAGCTGGAGTGGTAGTTTTGCCTGGTTTTAGTAGGGAGTTGATAGTTTGCCAAAGTTTTTGAGAATGTTTTGAGTATTTGCTTTGGGCACCAAGAAATGATTTTGTTTATCAAGTTTGGTTTGTTTCCTGGCCTGCTTTCTAAGTTGTTGGTAGTTTTGTTTGGCTAGGGTAGTGTTATCTCTCTTCCAGATTTTCCGAGTCTTGTCTCCGGACTTTAGTAGGGCTCTTGTGTCCCTGCTTAGCCATGGTGCATAGTCAGTCTTAATTCTTACCTTCCTCATGGGTGCAACACTATTGAGGACATTGGTTTGCATTAGATATCTCCCTTTCTGAATGCTTATTAAGAAATCTAGAAATATATACTTTCCTGCATTAGGGGGAAGCATAGCACACCAAAAAAAGCTATATTTCATCACTGCTACTGAACCAGAAACTGTGTTGTACTATAAATACTCAGCACTGAAAAATGTTACTCTATAGCAGAAGCTTTTTTGAATCACTTTGTGACAACAGCTGGTAAAGACACTTGGTATTTGGGGCAATTTATTGAAACTAACGCAAATGGAATGAAAGAGGAACTGCATTATATGTACTGTGCTGAATCCTGCTAGGTTGATGTATATAATTCTTTTCTTTGCTTAGTTTTGTTTAAAATAAGCCAAATCATGCAAGCACTGTGCTTCTCAGACTTGAATTTCACAGAGTAGCTAAACAAGATTTTCTCCAGGATGGTGGATTATCTTTTATCTCAACCATCAAATGCTTCTTCTGCAGATGTCAATATTTCTGCTAAACTTAATGAACCTGTTTTCAGTTTGCCATCCATTCCTTACTGCAATATTACCAGCTTACCATTTTTAATGTAACATAGACAATTTATTCTTCAAGGGCAGCAGACACTGAATTTTAAACACTGAAATATAAAGTTGTTTGCTCGCAGCAACCTTTTCATTAGTTACAGATCTCTTTAATGTGGAATTATTCAGATGACTTTTACTTCTGCAGAGATTGCCCAGATTAACTTATATTGGTGGATTGTAATTACAGACGTTTGAGTGGCCTTTTATGGTTGAAATGTTCTGAATTGATCAGTTTTGTCATTATTAGTTCATATACTTTGTTTTATTGTTTACTGGAAAAAAGTTCAAAAAGTACAGTTTTGTACCTACCATAAATGTAGATGTTCGAAGATCCACATTGCTGCAGTCCTTACATATGGGTAGTCCGCTGTCCTCGGTCGGCCCGAATACCAAAGTATTAGGCTGACGTCGGTCATGGCGCTCAGAATTGACATCAGAGCGTCAGGGTACAAAAGCGCATGACCGACGTCATATCCTCAGTCTTTTCTTGCCCCAGATGTCAGAAGGCCCTAAAAACAAAGGCCATAACCAAATAACATAAACAACATCTAGCCACCTATGTGCAAACAGTATTTACAACCCAAACCAAACAACCACCCAAAACTACAGTGGGGAAGGAGGGAGGGTAAATTGGACTGCAGCAATGTGGATCTTCGAACATCTACATTTATGGTAGGTACAAAACTGTACTATGTTCTTCATCTCACATTGCTGCAGTCCTTACATATGGGTAGAATCCCAAAGCAGAGGGAAAGGGAGGTTGGCAAAATCATATAGCATTGGGAGCTGCCAAAATGCCCTGTAAAATTGCAGTGGCAAATCCAGCCCTAGATTTAGAATAAAGTGGAAGGTGGTAATGTTTTGAGAAAGTATGCACTGAACTCCAAGTAGCTGCTTCCAAAATATCTTTAGTAGCTACCCCCCTTAAAAAGGCTGTAGAAGTGGCAGTAGCCCTAGTGGAATGGGGCCTGATTCCAGCTCGAATCTCCTTACCATGATGGGAATAACAGAAAGCAATACAAAACCAATCCACTTTGAAATAGTTTGTTTTGTAACAGGTTTCCCTGAGAACCCAAAGCAAAAGAAACAAACAACTGCTGAGACTGCCTGAACCCTTTAGTTCTGCTCAAATAATAACGCAACTGCCTATGAATATCCAAGGTGTGCAAAATCTTTTCCCCTTTATTTTGGGGGTTTGCATAAAAAGTAGGCAAATGAATAGTTTGGTTTAAGGCCACACTAGAAACCACTTTAGGCATAAAGGTAGGAATTGTACGCAAAGATACCCTATCCTTATGAAAAATCAGGAAAGGCTCAACTGCCATAAGGGCCTGTAATTCAGAAACCCTTCTCGCAGAGGTAATGGCCAACAAAAAAGCAGTCTTCCATGATAAAAACTTCAATTCGGCAGTAGCTGCAGACTCAAAGGTTGTACAGTGAGTTTCTCCAACACAAAATTGAGATCCCAAGCAGGAGTAAGAGCTCTACGTGGGGGTCTTATGTTCTTTGCCCCTCTAAGAAATTGCTTAAACAAAGGATGAGAAAATAATGGAGGGTCACAGTCATAGTGAGCAGAAATGGCTGCAGCATGAACCTTTATAGAGGAGAAAGACAAACCCTTGTCCAATAACTCAGTAAGGTACTGAAGAGAAACACTTAAATCAGGTTTGGAAACATCAAAGTCCTTTGCTTTGCTCCAAATAAAAAACCTCCTCCATTTATCAGCGTACACTTTCCTTGTACTAGGCCTTCTGGCCTCCAAAATAACATTCAAAACTTGTTGTGGAAGTTGAGACCCTCCAGGGTCTAGAACAGAATATGCCAGGCTGTTAGATGCAGAGACTGAATTTTGGCATTGAGTAAGTGATTGACCTCCTGAGTCAAAAGGTGAGGAATCGAAGGCAAAGGCCATGGAGGCTCCCGTACCAAACTTCTCAGCAGTGGGTACCAGTGTTGTCGAGGCCAATCTGGAGCTATTAAAATCATGGATGGCTTGTCCTGTCTGACCTTCAAGAGTACCTTTGGGAGGAGAGGCAGAGGTGGAAAGGCATAGACATGAAGATTGCTCCAACTGAATGACAGAGCATCCACCCTCCAAGCTGTGTGATGAAACCTTTTTGTGCAAAACTTTGGCAACTGGTAGTTTAGTGGAGAAGCGAACAGATCTATGTCTGGAGTCCCCATAACACTGTCAACTTCGAAATACATGAGGATCCAATTTCCACTCGTGGGGATCCACTATCTGTCTGCTCAACACATCTGCTAAGGAGTTCTGTGCTCCTGGCAGAAACCTTGCCTGAAGATTTAGCTGTAAACTGAGAGCAGTCTCCCACAAAATCATTGCTTGCCTGCAAAGAGGGTATGAATGTGTTCCCCCTTGCTTGTTGATGTACCACATGACAGTTGTGTTGTCTGTTTGAATCAACACCTGTCCTGGGAGAAGTAAATCCTTGAAAGCCATCAATGCAAATTGGACTGCTAACATCTCCTTCAAGTTGATATGCAAATGTTGAAGTCTGGCAGGCCACGTGTCTTGTACCCATTTTCCATTGAGATGCGCTCCCCAAGCTTTGTCTGAGGCATCTGTCGTTAGAATCTGACTCGCCTATGGCCGGGTCACAGAGAGTCCCTTGTTTAGGTGACATTCCTGAGCCCACCACAAAAATTCCTTTTGAATGCAAGGTATTATTTGAATGACAGTGTCCAGATCTTGGCAGTGTTGTGTCCATACATTTTTGAGATACCATTGAAGCTTCCTCATATGCAGTTTGGCATTGGGAAGCACCAGAATACAAGATGCCATGAACCCCAAGGCTTGAAGGACTGTCCTTGCAGTCAGCCTGGACCGAAGAGACAATTGATGGAAGTAAAGAGAAAGATTCTTTTGTTTGTCCGGGGTCAAAAAGGCCATCTGGGCTGCTGTATTCAGTCTCACACCCAGAAAGCACATGTCCTGAGAGGGTACTAGACTGGACTTTGTTTCGTTCACAGAATACCCTAGGCATCTTAACACTGCCATCACATACTGCAGATGATGAAGAAGTTCGTCCTTGTCTTGAGCCAGAATCAGGCAATCGTCCAAATAAGGATAAATTTGAATTCCTCTCAACCTGAAGAAGGCTATCACTGGAGCCAGAACCTTTGTGAACACTCTGGGCGCAGTAGATAAGCCAAAGGGCAATGCAGAGAACTGATAATGAAAAGCCCCAGCCCGAAAACGCAGGTACTTTCTGCAACTGGGCCTGATAGGAACATGAAGATAAGCCTCTTTGAGATCCAGAGTTACCATCCAGTGATCTTTGCCCAGCAGAGGTAAAAGCTGTTGTAACGTCAACATTTTGAACTTTGGAATGTCCAGATATGTGTTGAGGATAGATAAATCCAAAATTGGTCTCCACGTGTTCCCTTTCTTTGGGACTAGAAACAGGCGAGAATAAAATCCTAGGCCCACTTCTGACAGAGGAACCGGTTGTACAGCTCCTATTTGAAGAAGTGAAGTAATCTGCTTGTGAGCCTCTAGCCTTTGCTGAGGAGGAACGTCTGGCATGCCTTTGAAAGGAGGCAAGGTATGGAAATAAAACTTGTAACCTTGGTGTATAATGTCCAGTACCCATTTGTCCTGGGTGATTAAAAGCCAGTTTTGTTTGAAGAGTGCCAGTCTTCCTCCCAAAGGTGCTGCCATGCAAGAAGAATCTGGCAGCTGAAAATGCAGGTCATTGGGCCTGTTTACGAAAGGACTGGCCCCTGCCCTCACCCGAAGATTGTGCAGGTGAACTCCATGTTCTAGGCCTGAAGGTACTCTGAGCTCTGCCCCTACCACGCCTAGATCTACCCCTAGATTGAGAATCAGAGGAAGGATACGTCCACCCCTTAGTAGGCCAATTTCTACTAAACTTTGGAGGCTGCACCTGCAAAAAATCTTTAACAGTCTGCATAGACTTAGCCTTGTCTTCCATTTTCTTCAAGACAGACTCCACAGGTGGACCAAACAACACTTCAGATTGTAAAGGAGCATCCAAAATCCTGGTCTTAACATGTTCTGACAAATTCTGATCCTTAAGCCAGGCGTGCCTGCGAAGAACTGAACCAGTGGCAGCCACCCTGGAAGAGGCCTGTAAAGCATCAAAACCACACTGTAAAGAATGCTTACCCACCTGTTCAGAAACATGTACCAAATCCTGTAATTCTTTACACTCTATGCCCTCTGCCAGAGCATCCACCTTAGATTTTAGTTGAGTAAGGAGAAAATTCTGATACTTCAACATATGAAACTGGCAATTCAAAGCCCTCATTGCTAAAGTAGAAGAGATATAAACCTTTTTACCCCATCTATCCAAAGCTCTAGCCTCTTTATCTAGAGGAACTGGATTTTTTACAACAGAGGCCCTGACACCTTTAGGTCCCTGGCCAACAGTTTCAGGATCTGCCCTAGGACTCTTATAGAGATATTTATGAGCTTCAGGCACCCTGTAATACCTATCCGGTTTAACTGGCGCAGGAGGAAGAGAATCAGGATTAAGGGAAGCCTCTGAGAACACATCTTGAACAACATCCAAAACAGGGGGTATAGCCAAGGGTCTATGCTGAGGTAAAAAAAAATTCCCTAAGCCTCTTCCGTGAATCAGAGAAATCCTGACCTTCCCACTTAAAATGTTCTCTCATAGAGTGAAGGGTTTCTGAAAAAGAAAAATCCTCTGGGGGAGAAGCAGAAGGAGTGGAATCCTCTGCATCAGAATCAGAATAAGGAGTGAAATCCTGCAAGTCTTCGGCCGAAGACTCTGAATCATCTGAGGCCTGATCCAAACTTTCCAACTCTGGCTCCACCCTAGGCCTCTTATCAGGAGGGGGCATAGAACCTCTAATCAGAGTAATCAAATCTTCTGCCATTTTAAGCATGTGCTTCTTAGGCACAGACCCTGCTGAACTAGGACTGACACCAGCAGAAGACAAACCTGGCCTGCCTTTGGAAGAAGCCTTAGAAACAGAAGGAGAAGGCCTGACCACCTTAGGAAGGGAAGGGAGAATAGTAACCTGAGAAGCCCCCTCAGCCTGACCTGCCTCCTGAGAGGCCACATCCTGTAAAATCAAAGTCTCCCCCTGAGACTCAAGTGAAGCCTCCGTCGGAACCACCGGTTCCACCGAAGCCTCTGAAGAACCGGCGTCCGGAACGGACGACTCATCCTGTCTGGGTTTTACAGCTTTGTCTTTGCGCTTCTTCGCGGTAGCGGGCGTCGGAGTATCCGACGGCATATTATAGTTACACCGCTTACCGAAGACCAGCCTAGCGCAATCTAACCTTCGTTTAATGGTGCGCTTATTAAACCTAGCACAAAAGCGACACCCGACTACGTCATGCTCAGGACCCAAACAAGGAATACAAAAAGAATGATAATCCCTATGCGGTATCTGTTTCCCACAAGAAATACAATTATTCACTTTTTCTGACATCCGGTAAATAACTGAGGCAAGAAAAAACCAAAATATTCCCCAACGGGGTACTTAGCCAACTTGGATTCGGTCTGAAACTCCGAACTCGAAAAATTTCAGAACGCCGAACGGCACTTGCAACGCTGCTTCTGCATCGGACCATGCGGCAATAAAGACTGAGGATATGACGTCGGTCATGCGCTTTTGTACCCTGACGCTCTGATGTCAGTTCTGAGCGCCATGACCAACGTCAGCCTAATACTTTGGTATTCGGGCCGACCGAGGACAGCGGACTACTCATATGTAAGGACTGCAGCAATGTGAGATGAAGAACATCTATACATTTAAAACACGCTCTAACAAGTGGTGCTGTATTATGCAAGGGATATCATTTAATTATTATATATTATAATTTACTACAATCAGGAAGATGAATCAAAGAACCTTTGCAAGGTCCTAAAAGTGTGTGCAAGAGGCATTTGATATGAAAACAGCCAAAGGTAAACAATCCACCACTGGCCAGATTCATTTTCTTTGAATTTGGGTTTCAATGCTGTTTCAGTGAATATGAGTTTCAGAGGCAGAAAAGTGTTAATGCTAAGTCTGTTTTCATTGTGAGACTATACTACTTTGTTTAGCAAATGTCTATCAGTGTTTGTGATATAAAATTTGAAATAAAAGTTTTAAATTAAATCCAAATATCTGTAATCATTGTAGAAGTAAAGCCGAAAACAGTATGCACACTCAGAGTTTTAAACAGTGTTTATGGAAACTGGGAAGAAATGGAGAAATAGCCAAGTAATGGGACACTGGAATGGCTGCATGGGAGGGGACAGGGGTACCAAAATTACATGCATTTAGCTTTCATGTACATGTCCAGAATTTTTGACATGAAAAGTTGGCAATGCTAATTTCTGACATCTACTGGGACTAAGTGTCACAGTTTAGCAACATATACAGAGTACAGTCCCCATTATGTTTTTTATATTTTTGATGAAATGGAAAAGTACAGTTGTGTACACTTACCATAAATGTAGATGTTCGAGTGTATTCACTGTTGCAGTCATTACATTTGGGTAATCTGCTGGCAGGTTGCCCTCAGTCGGCCAGAATAACAAAGTCTTGGGTCCTGCGCCGGTTGCTGTCTCCTCTTCCATGACGTCAGATCATCAGGGGTATAAAACATGCAGCCGACACCATTTTATTCAGTTTTTCTTGTCCCAGATGTCAGGTGCCCCACAAATGGGGAGCAAATATATATATATATATATATATATATATATATATATATATATAAAAGGAAATATATATATAAATGCACTTTTAGCAACATAAACTTTACCTTCATCTAAAAGCAAATACACCACAAAGGCTTTAGAATATAGTGAAGGAAAGAGAAGTTATAGAAAAGGGGGATGGCAGGTGGGTAACCCGGACTGCAACAGTGAATACACTCGAACATCTACATTTATGGTAAGTGTACACAACTGTACTATGTTCTTCATGTTTCACTGTTGCAGTCATTACATTTTGGTAGAATCCCAAAGCTGTGGATGGGAGGATGGAACTAGATAGCATTAGGAGTGGCTATAAGGCCCTGCAGAACTGCAGTGGAAAAGCCTGCCCTGGATTTGGAGAAGAGAGGCAAATGATAATGCTTTGTGAAGGTATGAACAGAGCTCCAAGTAGCAGCTTCTAGAATGTCTTTGGTTGGAACTCCTCTGAGAAAGGCTGCTGAGGTAGAGGCAGCCCTGGTGGAATGTGACCTGATCCTCCTGGGCGCAGGTTTACCATGATGCAAGTAGCAGAAACAAATGCAATGGCCTGTTCACTTAGAAATAGTCTGCTTTGATATAGCCTTCCCTTCTGATCCTGCAGCAAATGCTACCAGTAGTTGCTCAGACTTTCTTAGAGATTTGGTCCTGTTTAAGTAGAATCTTAGTTGTCTTTGTACGTCCAATGAATGCAGAATCCGCTCCCCCTTCTTCTGCAGATTTGGGTAAAATGTTGGCAAGTGAATTATTTGGTTAAGAGCCACACTGGATACCACCTTAGGCATAAAAGAAGGATTGGTCCTGAGGGACACCCTGTCCGGGTAAAATGTAATAAAAGGCTCCACAGCCATGAGAGCCTGTAGTTCTGAAACCCTTCTTGTTGAAGTGATTGCCAAGTGGAAAGCTGTTTTGCAAGATAAAAATTTTATGTCCGCAGTAGCTGCTGGTTCAAAAGGAGACAGGGTAAGTTTTTCCAGCACAAAATTGAGGTCCCATGCAGGAGTTCGTGATCTTCTGGGAGGCCTTACATTTTTGGCCCCTCTAAGATACTGTTTAAGGAGAGGATGAGAAAAGAGGGGAGGCTCTGTGTTATAATGAGCTGAGATGGCAGAGGCATGGATTTTTTATTGAAGAAAAAGATAAGCCCTTGTCAAGCATCTCAGTCAAATATTGTAAAATCTGAGGGATATTTGGATTTGCTGTGTCCGTTCCTTGTGCTTGGTTCCAAACACAGAATCTCTTCCATTTATCAGCATAAGATTTTATAGTACTAGGCCTTCTGGCATCCAAAATGACATCCATCACAGATTTACTGAGAGGTGTTGTTTGAATAATTAAATGATCAGCCATGCTGCAAGGCTCAGAGTTTGGAGCTGAGTGTGCAGAATTTGAGTGTTCTGCTGAGACAGTAGATGAGGTATTTGAGGCAAGTACCAAGGAGGGAGTTGAGACATAGTCCTTAGAATTGGGTACCAGTGCTGGTGAAGCCAGTCTGGAGCAATTAGGATCATTTTTGGTTTTTCCTGTCTGACCTTTAGTAAGACCTTGGAGAGAAGAGGCAGAGGGGGAAAGGCATAGACTGATAGGTTTTTCCAACTGAAGGATAGGGCATCCACTTTCTATGCTTGTCTGTGATAAGTCCTTGTGCAGAATTTGTCCAGCTGATAATTTTGGGGAGAGGCAAATAGATCTATGTCTGGGCTCCCCCATTTCTGTGTTAACATGCTGAAGGTTTGTGGATCCAGTTTTCACTCGTGCGGGTTCATAAGATTTCTGCTTAGATCATCTGCCAGAGTATTTTGTTTTCCTGGCAGGAATTGAGCTTGAAGATATATTTGGTAAGTCAAAGCTGTGTTACACAATGCCATGGCTACTCTGCAAAGGGGATAGGAATGTGTACCCCCTGCTTGTTTATGTACCACATAACCGTGGTGTTGTCCATCTTTATCAGTAGTTGTCCTGGATGAAGTAAGTCCTTGAATGCTGTCAGAGCATTCTGAACAGCTAGCATCTCTTTCTGGTTGATATGCAGATGCATTTGTTTTGGGCTCCATTTGCCCTGAATGCATCTCCCCGCCAGGTGGGCCCCCCAAGCATAGTCTGATGTGTCTGTAGTTAGGGTTTGGGTGGGAGGGGGTAGAGTGAATGACAGTCCCTTGTTTTGGTGACATGTCTCTGTCCACCAAAGAAACTCCTGTTGTAGGCAAGGAATGAGAGGAATCATTGTTTCCAGACTGTGACAATGATGACTCCATAAACTTTTTAGGTACCATTGAAGTTTCCTCATATGCAGTCTTGCATATGGAATTAGTAGAATGCAGGATGCCATGAACCCCAAAGCCTGCAGAATTTTTCTTGCAGATAACTGGGGATTTTGTTGCCATTTGTTTGAAGTATGTTGTCAGTTGCCGTTGTTTGTCTGGTGTAAGGTAAGCCATCTAGGCAGTTGTATTCAAGCTTGCACCCAGGAATGTAATTATTTGAGAGGGTACCAGTTGGGATTTCTTTTCATTTATTGTGTACCCTAGGCATGCTAGAAGCCTTTTTACAAATGCCAGATGTTGAAGAAGAGTGTCCTTGTTCTCTGCTTGAATGAGACAGTCGTCCAGATAAGGATAAATGTGTATGCTTCTTTGTCTGCAGAATGCAATTACTGGTGCCAGGCACTTTGTAAAGACCCTGGGTGCAGTAGATAAGCCAAATGGCAGTGCAGAAAATTGGTAATGCAAAAAACCTGCCTTGAGGAGGTATCTTCTGCACGATTCCCTTATTGGGATATGCAGGTATGCCTCTTTTAAGTCTAGAGTCACTAACTAGGCATTCCTGCCCAGCATAGGCAGTAGCTGTTGTAAAGTCAGCATTTTGAATTTTGGAATGTATTCAAAATCGATAAGTCCAGTATTGGATGCCAGGCATTGTCTTTTCTGGGTACCAGGAAAAGTCTTGAATAAAAACCTTGTCCTTTTTCCTTTTCTGGTACTGGGTGAATAGCCCCCATATCCACGAGGGACATAACTTGTTTCTGAGCCTCTGCCCATTGATTTTGTGGCAGATCTGGCCAACCATTTGGAATTGGCAAAGTATGGAAATGAAATCTGTACCCCTGGGATACTATGTTTAATACCCACTTGTCCTGGGTAACTAACTGCCAATTTTGGGCATGAAGTGCTAATTTCCCCCCCATGGGGGCTGCCAAAAGATAAGTGCTTGGTGAAGGTAGAGGGAAGTCATTGAGACTGCTTACTGACTGCTTACTGTAGCACAACCCTAGAGTAAGCATTCATTGAGACTGCTTACTGTAGGGTTGTGCTTTGTTTCCTCCAGATTTGGAGGTGGAGGCACCCCATTGCTTTGACCTGTAAGAACCCTGTAATTGGTATCTAGAGCCTTTTGTGCACCAGGATTTGCCTTGAGAGGCTCTGTTGGACACAGGAAAGGACCAATTTTTAGTAGGCCAGTGCCTACTGAACCTGGATGGCAGCATTTGTAAGAAATCTTTTACAGTTTGCATAGATTTAGCTTTGTCTTCCATTTTCTTTAAAACCTCTTCTGCCTTATTACCAAACAGAGTATCATGCTACAAGGGGGCATCCAACAATTTAGCTTTAACATGATCAGGCAGATTTTGCTCCCTGAGCCAGGCATGCCTTCTAATCACAGATCCAGTAACTGCGGCCCTACAAGAGGCCTCCAAGGAATCAAAACCACATTGCAAAGTATGCTTTCCAACCTGTTCTGCTGAATGCAATAATTCCTGTAATTCTTTATTTTCCACACAATCAGAAATCAACATAATTTTCTGTTTCAATAAGCCCATAACATGCTGCTGATATTTAAGCATATGAAACTGGCAGTTTAAGGCCCTAATTGCCAAGGTTGCAGACGTATAAACCTTCTTTCCACATCTATACAGCGCCCTGGAATCTCTATCAGAGGGGGTAGGATTTTTGGCTGTAGAGGCCTTTAAACCTTTGGGACCCTGTGAGATAGTCTCAGGATCAGCAGCTGGATTTTTGAATAGAAATTTGTGGGAGTCAGGAACATTGTAATATCTGTCTGGCTTACTAGGAGCTGGAGGTAGGGAATCAGGAGCCATGCTTGATTTCGAAAACACATCATCAACAATGTCTAATACAGGAGGTATTGCCAAAGGCCTATGCTGAGGAAGAAGAAGGAAATCCCTAAGCCTCTTTTTTGATTCAGAGAAATCCTGACTCTCCCAATGAAAATGTTCCCTTAAAGTATGCAAGGTTTCTCCAAAAGAATAATCCTCAGGAGGAGATGCAGATGGGATGGATTCTTCTGCACCAGAATCCTCACAGGGTGGAATAGAAAATCCCTGATCAGAAGAGGAATCAGAAGAAATGGAAACCTGATCTGAAGATTCATAATCAGTGTCTTGCCTAGACCTCTTAGCGGGGGGGGGGGGGTTGGGAAGCCCTGATCAAGGTAATTAAGTCCTCAGCCATTTTGATCATCTGTTTTTTAGGCATAGGGGCCTGAGCACGTGGCTCATGCGTCGGTTTGTTAGACATAGAAGATGTTTTTGATCTTGTTTTTGAGGCTGGCGTTGGTCTTATATAAAAATGTTGAGGCCTGAAAACACCCTGCCTGCTCAGCGGCTCCGGACCCATCCAAGGGAGAGACATCTGCAGGTTCAATACTTTGAGAATCTCGCGGCATACCGGACTCCGCATGGGTCTTGGTAGAGGCCTGCGACTCAAAAGTAGCAGGTATCAGGGGCTGCAAAAGCGCCTCACTGAGTACCGGTGAACCGGCGACTGGCTTAGTAGAAAATTCGTCATCGGTTTTGGACCTCGACGGTCTGTCTCTGTCTTTTTCTTTGCATTTTTTGTGAACTCCGGTAGTCGGATTGCTAACCAACGACATTTCAGGGTAATTAAATCTGGATCCAAAATATTTAGAAGCAAAAATATACCGACACTTAATAGTGCGTTTCTTAAATCTAGCACAAAATTGACAGCAAGGCATGTTATGATTTGGGCCTAGGCAAGGAATACAGTACAAATGAAAATCCTTATGAGGTATTTGCTTCCCACAAGTAATGCAATTATTAACTTTTACTGACATCGGTAAGGAGCAAGAAAATGTTTCCCCAATGGGGTACTTAGCTTTAGTTGAAGACTTCGGTTCTGAAACTCGAATGCGAAAATTTCAGGAGTCGGCCGACCGGCACTTGCGAACTGCTTCTGCTTCGGGCACCACGCGGCAAGAAAGACTGAATAAAATGGCATCGGCTGCATGTTTTATACCCCTGGCGACCTGACGTCATGGAAGAGGAGACAGCAACCGACGCAGGACCCAAGACTTTGTTATTCAGGCCGACTGAGGGCAACCTGCCAGCAGATTACCCAAATGCAACGACTGCAACAGTGAAACATGAAGAACATCAGGTGATCCGTTGTGGCAACCCCTAACCAGGAAAAGCCGAAAGAAGATGAAGAAGACTACGTACTATGTGTTGGTTTAATGATTACAATTTTCTGGTGAGTTTGTACCAGTTTATTAATTTGCTGGTAGTAGTGCATCTGTGTGGGGTATCGAAGATGTTGTGCTCAGTCTTAATATGAGAGAAGGCTAGTAGTTTAAATAACTCTAGCCCATTAAGGGAGTGAGCTGCCACACAGTGACATGTTTGGTTAATGAGTCACTTGAAAACATTGCAGTTTTATTATAAGATTGCTCTAGTTTAACTAGCCGAGAGGACTGTAGGTTAGTAAAAATTGATGAAGCATACAAGAAACTAGGGAGTAGATAGTTCTGAGCTATACCTGCATAATCTGATAGGAATTGTTTCACATTATACAGTACTCCTAGTTCATAGGTTCATAGGTGTGTGCTAGGCTGGGACCTTTTTAAGACTAGCCATGTATCCCAAATCTCTAACAAAGTTCTGGTACCCCTGGTAGTATAAACTGAGGCTTGGAAAATGAACATTTATAAGAGTGAGCCTGGGAGATTAACCATTTACAGGTTGCCTGTGTCCATTGGAGGCATAGGTGCTAAACCAGGGTGAATTTCCAGTTGTCCTGGTTACACTTGAATTGGGATAGGGAGGAACTCTAATTCACATTGATGGGGAGCCTGTCAAGAAAAGAAAGATTCAAACCCTGGCTGCAGTCTTGCTATAGGAAGAAGCTCATTAACAAGTTTAGACCTCTGTGTCAACTGCCAGAGCATTTTTGTATTTTGTACTGACTCAATTACAGTATTTGTGAATGATAATACTGTTAAATTGAAATAGTTTGATTGTTAGGTTGGAGATGAAAATATCACAAGTTTAGCTTTATTTGGATTTATGAGTAGCTTAGATTGTTTCAGCCAGTTTTCAATTTTTGCAAAGGAATGTTACAGGTTATCAGGCAAAGCAATACTATTTAAACTGGACAATGGCACACAGTTCAGCTTAACTGTAGACTCTGCTTACAAAATGCTGCCTTTATGCTGCAAGCTATATAAGTCTTCATGCATGTTATCTTTGTATTCTGAGAACGAATTCAAGCATCTGCATCAACTATCACTGAACTGAGTGAGTAAGAATAAAGAGTACAAGCTGTTGTTCCAGACAGTGACTTTGCAAACTTAGCTAGAATATCCAAATATCATGGGTAATAATTCTTGGGTCACACTGGCATTATTAAAAAATACTGCACTCCAAGTAAAAAATATAAACTCCTTTCTGATGGACTGTGTGATAAAAATGTAGTATCTAGTCAATGTGTGCAGTTTATTTATACTAAAGGCATGCAGAGACAGACTGTGAAACAGAACTGCGAGAAACTATGCAAAACAGTCAAAGAATTAATCACAATGGCTGTCTGACCATGTGTGATAATCATCTCAAATGTCTGGGCAATTCTAAGGATAATGCAGTAAGGACAACTAGATTTTAAATACAGAATTTACTGAAAGTTATATGTATTCAAGATTCTGTTGTTAGAAAGTATAATACAAATGTGTTTGTGATTACCAGTGAATAGCACTTCTTTGCACATACAGAAGCACACGTCATGGAGTGCAGAGGATGTTATGCAGAATATGAATGATATTCTGAAGAGGTCTTGTCTGCTTGATGGTTTAGGAAGTCTGAAGGTAGAGTACTACATTAAGATATAACATGGGGTTGCTACTGTGATTCATGTAGAGTGCCTTCTGGGCTTAACACTTGATGGAAAAAGTTAATAATGCAGTAACAAATATGAAGCAGAACAAGGCCAGAAATATATCCAACTATATATATATATATATATATATATATATATATATATATATATACATATATGTGTGTGTGTGTATGTGTGTGTGTATGTATAAAATTAATCTGTGGATATATTGTGTTGGGGAACAGCCACCAGTGACTTTTAGCCCTTATATTCCAGAGTGTAACACCATCCTACCAATGGGGTCTACCATCATCATACAGCATGTCATAGATCTTCACCTCAAAAGTCAGGGTCTTGTCATTCCTAGCAGCCAAAGAATGGGTCAACTGTGCCCCAGTGAGATGAGGGTGGTGTGACTACAATGGTTACCATACTGCAGCTGGCTATTGTTAATGATTTGGTATGTGGGTGATGACACTACTCCCTATATATTGGCACATCTAGACAGACCATTGGGGCTATGAGGTGGTGTCTAGGTGCATTCCCATTCTCCTTTAAAGATGTTAGCACTACCAAGGCTGTTCACACACTTATCGCAGCTACTGCTCTGTGCTCTTGTCTCCTGTTTGGTTACAAAAATGGAAAGCCTATACTAAAATGCCACCATATTCTTCCCCTGAAGAGAGATGAGCAGTCAGAGCCTCATCATTCTTTCCTTTTCCATTGCCAGCTCCTGCAGGTAAATGAGCCACAAAGTGAACTTGGATCAGCTAGTCTAAAGTCAGGGATTTATCCCTCTATGCCAGCAGAACTAGCACAAGGGCTGGATAAATATATAATGATCATAAGCGTCAGTCGCTAGCTTACTGGTGTTTTATCTAAAGTTAAAGTTAACTTAACAGTTTACTCTCTAGTGCGGTTTGGCTTTGCACAGTGATTAGTAACATAAAGGGTACATGGTTATTTGCTCACTATCTAACGTTACAAATAAAATTAAACACATTCATTATCTAATGTTAGAACATGATATCTTATAGGTTCATAGATTAGGTTCATAGATTAGTAGTAAGCTAGCTGCCCTTGCGAGCCATTTTAAGCCTAATAATTATCCTTGAGACTCCACAAACCCACCTTGTGTTTGTAAGGTAAACACCTTAACCATTAGGCCACCCTCCCAACCTTAATATGCTGTTGGGCTCTAATGTAGTGTATGAATATAAGGATGCTCAGCGTTATGCCTGAATTAACTATAATTCACACAACTGCTTCCCCTAATCCTGTTTTGAGTTAATATGATGTTCGAATTTAGTTAATTCATATGCCTGCATTGAACACAGTCTTGGTTACCTGTTATTCTTATGTAATGTACTGTAGTTGATAGCAGCACTGTGTAGATACTTCTCTTTATCTTACATTCTTCACCAATGTAATACTGCTTTCTCTCCCTGTATAAGGCATTTTTAAACACAATGGAAGGAGTACAATGCTAAATGCTGTATATGACTTTGATAGTCATCCTAAAGACTGTACTTGAGATATAACTCTTACTTTTTTTTTTATATCTGTATTTTAACTGGTTAATGTCTCTTATTGCCCTCCTTTTATATAGAACTGTCCAAACAACAAGGCCTTTCAACACTACTTGTCCCCACCTTCATACTTATACACTTAGTAACCCACACCTACCATCACACTCTCATTCCACACTCTGGGCTACCCTATATAACCACTTCCATCTACAATAGAACACCTATTAGGTTTCACAGTAAACCCTATTATATGTACATCCTTCCCCTCCCTTAACCCCACCTTTCTCTCTTGTATTGTTTTGGTGTGTTAACCTGCATACAGCTCCCAAGCCCACTGATTCAACCCTGCTTGGAACTCCCAGAAGTCACAACTCCCCTGAGGTGTCTTCCTGTACAACAACAGCGTATTAAAGTATGTCTAGCCTAATTACAACATTTACTGCACTATAGACGGCTGAAATCTGCACTCCCCTGAACTTCTTTCCCTCTCTCTCTCTCTGATAGTTGCCCCCTGCCTATTCATACTTCCTCTGTCTACTGCATACTGCACTCCTTACCTCTACTGCCCATTCCCTGGTACCTCTGCACTCCAACCATACTACCTGCCTTATCTGGCTTATTCCCTCTCTCAGAACTACTCTCTCACTCCTACCTCTCATAACTACCATACTCACCTGCTTCTCTGATTGTTTACTGAAATCTTCTCTGAGGTGCAGCCCTGCTCCGTTCGCTCTCACTGCACTCGGACTCTCTACATTCCCCTACCCTACCCCCATTCCCACCCACCCATATCAATTACATTTATACCTAACCACCACACCCACACCAACTCCTCCCACCCAATTATCCAATCAAGTATACACCTATCAGCTCACTCAAACAACCACACCCTATCCAACTGAGCCCATAAAATCAACCACACCCTACTACACATCCCTCACTCAACCACTGCAAACTCTTACAACTGTTCCCACAACAAGACAATATGTCTCATACTCACAATAGGCACCTATTCCAACCACTATTACACACAACCTTCTCTACACTCCTTCTACTATCCATTCTCTCTTCTTATCACACACAACTCAACAATAACCACACACCACCTTGGCAAACAGACTCCACTACCACTTCCACCAAACATTTCCTCTCACCTCTATCATCAAATGATCTTACTCAAACCCCACATCCCTCCTGCCTACAGGCATATACTACCTTTAAAACTCACCTCAAAACAACTAGTGCAGCAGACAAACTATACCACAAAGTAAATAAACTATTTCAATTCCTACAACTGAAACTCTCATGCTGTGGTGAAATTCACCCTAACCCAGGTCCCAACAATCACAATTGCACACACTCAACAAATTCCAATCCTCTGTACACAAGACCTTCATCATCCCTCCTCCTACTAAACATAAATGTAAGGAGCATACTCAATAAAATACAGGATCTACATGCTCTACTTGCTCTCTACAGCCCTGATGTAGTCATATTAGGTTCATAAGTTCATAGGTTGGTATTAGGCTATCAGCCCTAGGGCCTATACAAGCCTAGCCATAACAATTCCCTGGCTATTTCTTCCCATACTATTTACTTCCCTGGACTCCTGTCTAGCAGGGCGGCTGATGTGATCCCCAGGGTGAATTTCCTTTCTCTCATCCAATCGTCAAGGTTCCTTTTGAAGAGGGCCAAAGAGGCACTCTGCTTGACATGTATGGGCAATCTATTCCAGAGTCTGTGGAGTCTCTGGTCAGGAACCTATCCCTCCAGCATGTTTTGTTTATTGTGATGACAAGGTTTAGATCCCTGGAGCATGTGGCTCTGAGGGATTGTGATTTCTTTAAGTGTAGCATGTCCAACAGCTCTGGGTTTGACAAGGCCTTGTATGTTAAGCAGAGATCGCTGCTGAGTAGACGATATGCGACAAGAGTATAGCTGGAGTTTTTTAAGGTGGTCAGTGTATGGCATCTGCTTTAGGCCTGTTATTCTTTTAGTGAGGTATTTCTGTGGCCTTTCCAGTTGTTGCAGATGTCTTGAGAGGTACATACCAAACGGGGTGTTGTATTCTATAATGGGTCCAATGAGGGATGAGTACAGTGGGACAGTGACCTCCTTTTTTCTGGATGAAAAGCCCTTAGTGATGAGGTGTGCCACATAGAAGGATTTCCTGACTGTTGTGGCGATGTGCTATTAACTGAAACTTGGCTTAAGCCTCAACATCATGACAGTGAAATCACTGCCCCTGGCTTCAATATTATAAGGAAAGATAGAGCAGGCAAAAAAGGCGGGGAGTAGCAGTACTTTTCAAAAACCACCTCTCTATACAACAAATAGAATATAGCAGCCAAGATGTCCAAGACATAGAACTAATATAGCCAGACTAAAACTCAGCCCCAAAAAACAAATTATAATTGCTGGAGGATACATCCCTTCAGGCAATAAAACTACTATACTAGAAAATCTACTCAACTGGCTGTCATCATCCCTTCCACGTGAAACCATTCTCTTGGGGTGACTTTAACATAGACTGGTCAGAATGCACTAGCCAAAATCCCACTACCTATATCAACCTCCATGGGTTTACTCAAACTATATCTACCCCCACAAGGGTGGATAAAACCTCTAAATGATAGTCAATCCTGGACTGGATACTGTTATCTGACCCAACCCAGGCCCTCCTCTCTGGATGTCTGCCAGTCAGTCTCAGTGACCATCAAGCTACATACGTAATTAGGAACAGATATCCATTGAAAAATGAACCTATACTAAAAACCATACGTAATAAAAAAAACTTAAACACCCAAGACCTAAACAAATCACTAAAACCCTGTATATGGACTCCCCTAAAAACACTACCATTAGACGAAGCTGTTGAGTACTTCAACTCAACCTAAATATCTTAAACTACCATGCACCACCGAGGACCATGAGAATTAAAAGCAACCATGCCCCATGGCTATCTAAAGTCACTAGGACCTTAATGAAAGAAAGAGACAAAGCCTGGTCACTATTTCATAAACACAAAACTTCTGCCCTAAAATTGAAGTACCATGAGCTCCGCAACCATGTCAAAAAAACTAACTAATTTGACAAAACTAGCTACTACAAAACATTGCAGGAAAAAAACCACCACCAACCCTCAGAAATTCTGGGCCTCGATAAATAACCTACTCCACCCAGGAAGACCTACTACCCCTTCCCCAAACTTACCAAACAACCGTGATAACATCCCCACCCAATTTAACAAATACTTCACAGAAACTATCCAAGCCCTAGCCAATACCCAAAACTCAAATACCAACCCCACTACAACATTAACCCCCACATTACCCAACACATAGGCCAGCCACCTTAGCTTCTCCCTGAACCCAGTCCCCACTAAAACAATTGCTAAGCTCCTCAAAAAGCTTAAACCAACAACACTAGCAGCTGACCATTTGCCAGCTGAATTCCTACAAATAACTGCAGAAGCCATAGCTTACCCCATGTCCTTAATCATTAATAGGTCAATAGTTGAATGCAAAGTACCACACTCATGGAAAATATCTCACATAATACCACTACATAAAGGTGGTCAGTCCATAGAACTTACAAACTACCGCCCCATAGCAATTCTATCTCCCCTATCAAAAATACTTGAGAGAGTAGTCCATGGCCAGCTAATCTACTATCACCTTCCCACATGGATTTAGACCCTCTCACAGCACAACCACAGCACTCCTTTCATTTTCCAACACTGTGAATACATACAGAAACAATGGCCTATTCGTATCCTCCATATTCTTAGACCTATCCAAGGCCTTTGATATGGTGAACCATAAAATGCTCCTAGAAGCTCTAGCCACCCTAAACAAAAGCCCATCCATTATATCCTGGTTCAGGAACTATTTAACCAACCGCCAACAAGCCATTTTATGGCAAAACCAGCTGTCCCACCTACTGCATGTAGCCATAGGTGTATCACAAGAATCCATCCTTGGTCCCCTACTATTTTCACTATTTACTAATCAAATAGCATTAGCATCACCGACAGCTTCTATAGTTCAATATGCAGATGACAACACTATTATATGTGCCGCACCTACTCTTAACAAACTAAAAGTAATCACCCAAAATAACTTCACTCTAGCTGAAGAATGGTTCTCCAACATCAGGCTCATACTCAATCCCAAAAAGACAAGACTGATTCTCTTTAGCCCAGGTACAGCTCCCACAGAAGACAATAACTTTGTCATAACATCCAAAGACAATACTATAATTAAGCCAACTACACACACAAAACCCCTATGAATAGAAATTGACAACAGTCTAAAATTGCCACTGAAGCCAAAAACAGGTCTCATCACTGTATAGCCCTCAAACAACTCAACTGGCCCGAGTTCCCTTAACAACTCCTACTAAACCAACTTATAGTTGCACATAAACTCTACTACCTGCCTGAGAAAACTCCTGCCCTCAAACAACTGATTCAGCCTTACACCCCAGCTCGAAACCTTAGATCTGCACACCGTAACCAAATAAGCATCACTAAACACAAAAATAAGGCTGGCAAATCCCTCTTTGCCTGCTCCATAGCCAAAATCTGGAACTCCCTCCCAGATCACATAACCTCCATAACCTCTACTCACCAGTTCAAAAAACTCCTCAAAGCCCACTACACAAAAGACTGGCTATGTCCATCTCTGATATAATTTTTGGAAATAACTATCAAAGCTTATTCCACATTTCTCGGAGATCATAGTGACATTAAATCATTGCTAGAGTGTGATGTGGTATAGTAATGGTCAGCAGATCAGGAAAGTAGGTTTCAGTTGCTGTGCAATTTATCAACTACAACATCAACTCTGAAATACAGTGATGTGACACTACCCACAGCCACAAATCTTAGCAAGAATTGGCAGCAGTTCTACTACTGTTACATATACATGAAGGACACTGACACATGCTCAGACTCATTGTACAAAAGTCAAGAAAGAAATACTAAGAATAATTTTCAGATGTCAAAAGTTCCACATTTGCATTTATGGAAAAAATATCAAAGTTTAGTTTTATCACAGACCGCTTTAGAGTATCTTTTAGAAATCCTTGCATAAAGTTCATGAGCTTCATGCATGTCTTCAAAGAATATTATTGTCACTGCAGAAGTAAGATCTACATGTACAGTATATGTCAAAGAAGCTTAGTCACATTAGGATACTTAAACGAATACAACGAAAAATCTTTTGGAGAAGGCTGTAGAAATATTATGAACTATATCATAGATAGTGACTGAGAAGCTAAAATAACTGAAAGCTTATACAAGAGTTGATTTAGGCTAAAGTTACTGTGAGATGCTAGCATGACATGATAACCAGATGACACAAAACACTTATATTCTCTAGTTAGATCAATTTCTCTATTCACAGTGCGTACAAGAACTGGTATTTAAAGGTGATAAAGTAGTTGTCCCCGTGGAGTTGTATGACTAAATGCTGATGAAACTAGATGAATAATACCAAGCAGATGTGTTGCTAGGGGGTTGGTGAAGTGGGTAGGTGCCCCAAGTGCCAAGTATTAGGGGGAGCAATCAGTAGATCTTGACCAGTATTCCGGCATTCAGAAATGAATGCTGGTACTGCAGAGTTAGAACTGAAGCTTTGTAGTGCTCCATGTGTGGCATAAACTGTAGCAGCTGCTTCCTATAAATGTAATTGCTAGTTTGCTACAGTTTTAAAAATAGACAAGAGCTAGTTTTTCATTGCTCAAACCCAAAGAAAGAACTTATTCCACACAAACTTTCTTGATT
Source organism: Protopterus annectens (assembly GCF_019279795.1). NCBI lineage: Eukaryota > Metazoa > Chordata > Ceratodontiformes > Protopteridae > Protopterus > Protopterus annectens. The sequence goes on along the minus strand of NC_056730.1, from coordinate 407,986,355 downwards.
ACCATGGTTGAAATTGGGCACTGATCTGTTTCAATGCAATAATCTCCACTTTTTGCTTTGTGTGGATTACTAAAGTATCCTGAAATACAATTGGCTCCCTATCAAAATCCCCAGACTCACTCTGCCGAGTCCCAAAGTCTTTTATACAAGACTTCAAGCAGTGCGTAACTGTGTACAACTAGCTTTTCATCAAAAAGGAAAAAAATATATATTATTTTAATTATTTCAATTTTGCTTAAATGTGTAGTGACCCGTGTGTGATACTACTTTGTACTTTTCTGCTCTGTTCCATCTGTTTGGATTTTTAGTTTGCTCTTGGACATTAATCTTGTATTTTAATAAGCAGTTGTGGGAAGATCTTGTTTCTGTATTATTCTGCACTTATATTTCTTCCAGTAGAATTACTTGTAAAGGCTAACCATTAGTATTTTAAAGTTTTCCGGGACATAGTCTTGTAGTTTAATTCACAGTTGAGGCAGACCTGTGTGCTACTACTACTACCAGATTTCGCCTTAGTTATTTATTACTGCAGTTTTCCATAAACAATTACTGAAACATTTCTGCATAGTCTGGTGCCTTAAACTGTAGTAGACGTTTAATAGTGAGATAACTGTTTCTGCTCCAGTTTGTGCTTCATTGCTTTTATATTCTACCAACTGGAAGTTGTATTGTGTGTTTGACCCATCCTCCATGTAAACATTAAGCTAAAGTTTCTGAAAGAGCTCCAGTATTGACTCTATTTGATTGAGTGCCTCTCTAGCTAGCCTGCTTATTCCTTGAAAATATTTCTAACTCCCACCCTTTTGCTGCTTTTATGTTTTATATGGCTGTGTCTCTGGCCTCCACCCCTTATGATATGCATGCAAATGTACATCAAAGTTGGCAAAACCACACGCACAGTACCCACCTCACATAGCACAAGACAAACACACAGAGTAACGTATACTGAGGCACTTAAAAGCAATCTTCCTAAACAACAAAGATTATCCAGACCACCTGTTGTCAAAGCTATGCCTCAGCAAGCTCAAAGGCACTCAGAAAAAAAACACCTAACACCACACATACTGTCACTCTCAGTGGAGCTCCAAACACTAAGCATCTACAGCAAGCAAACACACTTCCCAGGAATCTCATCAGAGGGGACTCCATTGTAAGATATACTGATGACCCTCTAACCAGGCTGAACAAGGACAGGATAAGTGTTAGTTACTTCTCTGGAGCCAGGAGCCAAAGAACCATGCGCACACTCAAGTCTTTATGCCACAGGTACCAGTATGAGTCCATCATATTCCATGTAGGTGTTAATGACCTCAGATGTACCTTCCTGGACTATACGATGACAGACATTATGGAGCTTTCAAACCATGAGCCTAGTACTAAGATGCATATTACCATCAATAAGGATGATGCCACAATATGATCAAAAAATGACTGATTTCAACAACTGACTGTCTTTCTGGTGTCATTCTAAGTGAAGCCAATATTTGTCAGCTTGGGAGGACATGATTAACAGATCACATTGTTCTGCCAGGAATGGTCTGCACATTTCCCTTCTAGGTTTTCAAATACTAGCTAAAACTTTATCCACTCCCATAGTGCCTTTTTTAGGCAATGCCAAATTGACAAACCTACTAACATAGCAAAATCAACTGAGCTGAACATACAGGTATTACTGCTCAATACCAGTCTTTCGGCTTTTCCTGGTTAGGGGTCACCACAGTGGAACTCCGGTCCGCTTATGATTGGCAGTGGATTTTTACGGTGCCGAGTTGCCAGCCCGATGCCCACCCTTCAAAGAAGACACACCCATTCACGCTCGCACCTACCTACCTGCATGTCTTTAGCGTCACTCGACCACGGGGAGGACATGCAGACTCCACATAGAAGGTGCTCCAGCCGGGAATCGAATGGGAGAACCTCTAGCTGTGAGGCGACAACGCTAACTGCTGCACCACCGTGGCAACTACTGCTCCAATAATCTAATAAAAAAAAAAATACATTTACTCCTAGCTCTCCTCACACTAAAGAATATAGACATCTGTGTGGTTATCCAGATATGGCTTAAAGCAACAGAGCAAGATTTCAGTGCTTTCTGCACTTTAAGACCAGCAGCTGCACAGACAAGGGCTAAAGGTGGAGGTGTCTTAATATACATTAATAACAGGCATAACTCTAGGGCGGTCAAACAGGAAGACATGCTGTAGTTCCTCCAGGTGCAGCTCACCATAGACAAAATCCCATACCATATCCTAGCCAGCTATAGTTCAAACTCCATGTCCCAAGCAACTCACAATGCATACTTGGACCTACTGGAGACACTTACCATCCAAGCTAACACTCTAGTTATGGGAGACTTTAACTACCCCTCTATAGACTAGGAATCCTAAACGGCCTCAAATCTACAGGCACAAAGATTCTGACTCTGGACTTCTTAAATGCAAACAGCCTTGACCAAATTGTGAATATGCCCACTAAAAGCTCCGACATACTGGACCTCGGTACTCACAAATATGGGACAATGCTGCACTCCCACCATGTCTTGTACTCCCTGGTAAGGTCCAACCATAAAGCTGCCTCCTTTGAAATTAAAAGTAGCTCTGCAATCCTATTAAACCCAGTAACAGTTAGGAACCATGCAAGGCAAATTTTACTAAGTGATGGTTTGTCAAAATTCAGTGCCCCTCTAAACCCTGAGAACACAGCAGCCTATGCAGAATTGTTCTCAGAAACTTGGAACAACCATGTCAATGGCTGCATAGAGGCCACTGTACCTACCAGAACTAAGCCCAGGACTAACCCCAGAAACAAACCACCCTTTTGTAATCCCAAATTAAGCAGGATGTGCAACAAAAGGAAAAATATGTCAAAAATCAGGAAGGGTAATTCCTATGAAGATAAAAACTTTCTCATGCTCCATCTTAGCAAAACCAAATCTACTCAAGCTACACGCTCTAGGGATATAAACCTCAACACAACAATGAATAGAACATGCTGGAGGGATAGATTTCCTTCACAGAGACTTTCCTTACTATGGAACAGGGTCCCGATCTACATAAAAGACAGAGCCCCTCACTATCACTCTTCAAGAGGAACCTTGATAAGTGGATGGGTAACAGAAAGTTCACACCGGGGATCACACCAACAGCACTACTAGATAGGGGCCAAGGGTACTAGCTGCTAGTACAAGGCTCTAGGGAACTACTAAAGGGGTGGTGAATACCGCACAACATGGCTGGGCTAATATATGCCTTCGGGCAGATAGCCCAGTACCAACCTATGAACCTATAAAAATAAGTAGGCAACTAAGAGGGCTAATTAGGGCAAGCAAAAACAACTTTGAGGTTAAGATAGCCTTCCTGGTGAAAGATGACCATAAGACATTCTACATCTATCTCAGAAACCTCGAGGGCAGCACACAGCAATGTGCTGAACTGATGGTTAATGGAGCCACATTCACTGAGTCTGGCAATACAATGAACCTGTTAGCTGACAAATTCATTTCCAACTTTACCACTCTCTCACCCCCAACCACTCCTCCCAAAATATCCTCAAACATAAACTCTCCAACTAAAATGAGGGAGCATGTATGGGCTGCACTAACTAAAGCCACAAACACAGCCTCAATGGACCCTGATAAGATCCCACAATGCCTCCTGAGTAGTCTTAAATATGACTTAGCAGGACCCTTGGAGTCATTATTTAACTATAGTGTTAAAAGAGGGTTTGTGCCACATGAATGGAGGATTGCATTGATCATTCTCCTTCATAAGGGATGACCTTCAACAGATCTTGGAAACTACAGATCCATTAGTCTAACTACCTGTATTTGCAAAGCCAGGGAAAGAATTATCATGAAAATTATCAACAAGGACATAGCAGACCTCCAGACACTGCATCTACTCCAGTTTGGCTTTGTCAAAAGAAGGTCATGCTTACTGAATCTGGTGGACTTCTTTGAAAAGGTTACTAAGGCAACGGTTGAATAGAAAACAGTGCATACTGCCTGCCTTTTTTCTAGCCAAATCATTTGTTACACTACCCCACTTGGGCATTGTCAACAAACTTATGGAACTAGGTATAAACCCCTTTATAACATGTTGGAAAATTAGCTTGCTCATTGATAGGACCCAGGAGGGTAGAATCAGTGAGGCCACCTCCACAAAGAGGCTAGCCAGCAGTGAAGTCCCCAGGGCTCTGTGTTAACATCCATTATTCTTTGGTACCTAATTGTTGGATGTCAAAGTCAATGTCAAAGGCATTATGCTAACCAAATTCGCAGATGATTGCAAACTGGGAGCAGTCATTGAATCCCCCCAAGATGAGAACATCCTTCAGGAAGGTCTAATACAGAAAAACGCTTGGGGCCAAAAGACATGGCTTAAAACTCAATACCACGAAATGCAGTATAGTAACTTTTGGGAAGTCTGCCACCCTGGGCAACTCTGTCATCAATAAAACACCCTTAAAAGTTGATTCACTTACCAGGGATGTGGGAAATCAAACAGATAGTAACCTAGCCCTTAACCAGAATGTGTTCAAGGTAGTAAGAAAATCTTTCTGTGTTGCTTAGCTTATAAGCAAGGGCATGGCATCTAGGTCCACAGAGATCATCATATCACTGTACTTGGCCCTCATCAGACCCATAATAGAGTATAATGCCCTGTTCAGTATGTACCTGACCAGACACATGCAGTAAATGGAAATTCTACAAAGGTTCCTTAGAATAAGTATACAGGGAGTAAACGCAATGTCCTATGCGGATTGCCTCAAAGCCCTATCTCTTTACTCGGTAACGAACAGGCTTCTAAGAGACGATCTTTACTTGGTGTACACAGCATCTCTAGATTCTGTCTGGATTAACATTTTGTACATCCACAAAACAAACAGCATCAAGACTACTAGATTAAAAGATCTAAATTTTTCTTGCAACATAAACATGAAATGTTGGAGAGACAGATGTGCTTCTCAGAGAATTTGCATTCTCTGAAACAGGCTCCCAGTCCATGTGAAGCCAAGTTCCTCCCTATGCCTTCTTAAGTGCAGCCTGGACTAATGGATGGGTAATCAAAAATTCATCACTGGTCTGGCGCCTATGTCTGATGGGCAGAGGTAGTCAGTAAATCACCACCACCTATATCAATCAAATTTTGGGTCACATTTGGGTTGTATGATTAGGCTTACAAGGAGCCTTTTAGTCATTAGCCCATTATATACCTTTGAGCGTATGAAAAAAAAAAGAAACTGTAGGAGAACAGTTAATATTGAATATTGTTCTTCTTTAAATGTATTTCTTTTCAGGGAGGCAAGCTCTTCTGCACCTGCTGAACTTATACATATCAACTCTGAGATCACCATACTTCGGCGAAAAGGGAATATTCAGAGAAATGACAATATCAGACTTAGTCTACATAACTCCAGATTTTTGGCAATTCAGTCTCCATATTTCAGGACTCTGCAAAGCAGGTCCCAAGATTTCAAATGTTTACCAGTAAATCTGAGAAATACTACTGCATAAGTCAGTGATCATGGTTTTAAGGGCTATATTTTAAAGGTATATAATACTAGAGATAATTGCATCTGACAACAAAACTCCGTTTTGAAGTCAAGAATGTCAAGATTTTGCAAGGTTCTAAGAGCTTACCCCATATTACACTGGACCTACAATACCCTCAGCCGAATGGACAATGAAAAGGATAATTCATTCAGTTAAGAACATTCTTAGAGTCTGTGAGTACAATGATCAGGTAGATTGCTGCCATTACCTGTGTAGCGAAATACAGCAATACTGTAGAATGGTCATCAACACAGTACTATTCCTCATAGGAAGAAGACAGAGATCATAGCTTCTCCTAGCACTTCCATTACTGGTTCCTGAAAGCAGACAGTAAGTACTTGAACTGTTGCAGATAAGACAAATATGATAAATGCGGTTTTATGATAAAACAGTGGGAAATTTGAATGCATTAGAGAAAGGAGAGATCGAGACAGAGCAAATATTGTTAAAGACAAAACGCTAAGGAAAACACTAAGCTACCGTGCACTTTTGCTCTCAACTTTAACCTGTCTGCAGTGTATTATGTAAAGTCTTAACAAACATTTTTGTTGCAAAAAATGTAATTGATCTGTTTATATGTACCTAAATGTGTAAATGTGGAACTTTTCTACCAGGTCCATACCTCTCAACTGTCCATATTTTTGCAGAATGTCCAGATTTTTGTCTCATATCTGTTCCTCATAAAATTTGTGATTTTCTGGATTTCTGTGGCAAATCAGTGAGGATTAAATTCACTAAATAATGGCAGGCATCTGAGTTTCGGAGTTTTTAAGAGCACTATTTAAAATTTGTCTCTATTTTTGGGACTATGTCCCCCCCCCCATTATTTTTGGCATTGTCCAGATTTTTTGTGCTTAGAGGTGGAGAGCTATGCCTGGGCCTCCAAAGAAAATGGGTTATGTGACCCAGTCGGACTATCCCAGTTAACAAATGTCAAATAAATAAATAAAATGTTATAGGTAATAAAGTCCCACTGCAAGACGTACTTTCACATGCTAGTCAACCATTATACGTTACTGAAACTTGGGTTAGTGATACCAGCAAGCTATTGGCACTTCCTGATTACACAGTGTCACAACTATAGAAAGAACAGAGAAGGTGGCGGAGTTTCTATGTCAATTCCTCTTATAAATCTTCCACTTTGTTGTGCAGTATTGATTCTGAGATTACTGTGGCCAGTATTGATAATGAAAATACAAAACAGACGATGGCTCTTTTTTATACATCTCTGTCACAATCCAGAGTGAATTTGAAGTTTTTTGTGCATCAATGGATAGATGTTCTCAACAATATTTTGACATGACTGTAGGACACTTAAATCCTCTTTTGTGGAATGGGGAGGTCAAGTTTTTGATAGAGATGTTATTTCCACTGCTGTTAGATCTACTGTTCAGGTTGGTTACAGTCAGTCACTAAAGGCGCCAAAATAAAAAATACAAACTTTTTGATGTGGTTTGGATTAAAGGTAGTTAAGTAGCCAGTTGTTGTAGAACTTAATCTCAATTAAGAGGATCTGACCATCTATGCATTTATTGGGAAATTATTAAGTTATTAAGCCAATACGTAAGCTCCCAGTCTGATTATTCTGCCATTAATAGGGAGTTAAATAACTGGGGATGGCAGGATAATATAAAAGTCAAGAACATTCAAATCTGTTGGGATATATTTTATGAATATATTTATTTCCTTATTGATCATTATATTCCAAGTTCTAGTAATACTAAATGCCTTTGGAAACATGCAGAGATATGGACAGGAAAATTAGATAAACTTGGTAGATAAAAAGAAGTCTTGTTGGCAGAGGCACAAGAGGACACCTAGTATGGTAAGTAAAAGTAAGTATCAGAAAATAATATCTAATTTTAGGAGATTGCTGCGATCTATGGCAGGAAAAAATATATGAGCTCATGGTAGCAGCTTTCACAACTGACAATAGAAAATCCCCACTCAGACATTTGAAGAGTCCAGGATAGATTCTCAGTTAAGAATTATTACCACCAAGAATGGAATTTTAATTACAAACCTGAACTGTTTGGTAGAGTTATTTGTAGATAAGTTTTCTGCATTATCAAATAACTGCTCCACCTCATTCAAACCTGACTGTAATGATTAGAGACACCTGTCTATTTCAACATTCAGTTATGGTGCAAGAAGCATTAAGAGCAATTAAACGTCACTCTGTGCCTGGGTCCAGTGGTCTTAATGGGTATATTCTGTCAAAAGTTATTGAGCTTTTAACACCTTGCATAAAATGAGTTTTCCAATGTTGACTCCAGGAGGGTACTGTTCTTCACTTAGGGAAACTATTATTGTCATTCTGCTGTTCAAGGGAGGCAGTAGTTACAATGTACAATCCTACCATCCAGTTAGTCTTACATACATTACTAGTAAATGTTTTGAAAAAGAATCATGTTCCCTTATAACTGAGGAGTTATGTACTACCCTGAATATTTTTTAGCATGGATTTTCCCAAGGCAGATCCTGTTTGACCAACTTGCTAAGTTGCTGTCTCAGCATATGGGAATCTAAGGAAGTAGGTTTATCAGCTGATGTGCTCTACATGGACCTTGCTGCGGCATTTGATTCTGTGCCTCATGTACACAATCTATCTTGTATAATCTAAGAAATCTAAGAATTTTTTTTTATCCTCCTTGGATCTCATTGTTACTGGGTCTGTCAGCTACTCTCCTATTCCCCGGACTTACTCTGTATTTGCTTGTGCCAGTCGTGGACTCTGAGGGTGTCTTAGGGGCTTGGCTCATATGTGCTTCCATTGGGAGTAATTTTTACTTATGGCCTACCAACTCCATTTTCCTATCCCTCACAATTGCTGATTATGGCTGAGGGCAACCCTTCTCTTTGGACCATGCCTCCCCTTAGGCAGCATATCAACGAATACCCTGCCACCTAGGATGGGCATGTCAATCTCTTCCCTGCTGCTCCATCTGTCACCTCAGCCATTAACTGAACCCTGGTCAGCCAGGCTGTAATCAGGGGTTTATCTGTCTATGTCACAGGGGCATCCTCTATATAATCTAAGACTTAACCAATATATTATTAAGTGGGCTGATAACTGCTGGCTGACAGATAAGGGCAAAACTGAGGATTACAGCTAAGGACAGGAAGGTTGTGGTATGGATTGCCCATGGCTCAATGTTTGGATTGTTCTTTTTCAATATGTTTACATTTGATTTTCTAATTCAAAGCAATATATTACTTAGTAAGTTTGCTAGTGGCACCAAGATTGGGTCAGTAATTAAGTCAATGATCAAGCTCTTTTACAGAGTTATCTGGTTACCTTTCATTCTTGGCTAATGAATAAACAAATGGAGTTTATTGTTAGCAAAAGTAAAGTGCTAGATTTTGGTTGTAATAATCCTTGTTACTCAGATGCATTAGACAATGTTATCTTACGCAGTGAGAATAAGTTTAGAGATCTTGCATAGTGGATAGCAAACTGAAATAAGATGATAATCTTCCATTAGTAAACAAAAAGCGTTATGCAGTGATAAGGGATGTTTTACCTGCTATTACCAACTCTGATGAGTGAGTCTTACTTCTTCTTTACAAGGCTGTTGTAAGACCACATATATAATACTCTGCAAACACTTATGTTTACAACTGTTCCCAGTGATACTGATTGGAAAAATTCAAGTTTTACACTAAACAGACTGATGGAGTAAAACATTTGAAATCCAGGAACAGACTGGATCATTTATCATTGTACTCATATGATAGCGATAGATTGGTCAGAGGAGATGTTATACTTCTGTACAAATGCACAGGTACTGCAGCATTACTGGCTACCTTAGGTTTAGAATTCAGTCAGCATAGTCTAGGTACTAGAAATAGTGTGAATATGACAGTTTGCAGCACTGTATTTGGGAAAAGCGCTTTCTGTCACAGAACTTGCAAAATATAGGATGAACTGCCTTTAGGGATTAGAAAGGCTTGAAGTCTTCATAAGTTGAAGGACGAAATAGATAAATCTTGGGATTCAATAATGCCTACACTAAGTGTACACCAAGTGTACACCATTCTGAGTGAACAGACAACACAGACATAACTCACACCTTCTTCCTCCTAATTTTAGTTTTCCTTCTGATTTTCTTGCAGCATTAAATATTGGCAGGGATTCATAAAGGTTACCACAAAGTGTAGGCTACATGTACACTTAATGCAATCTTTCTGAGGGACTAGAAAGCACAAAAATGTGGTAGGGATGTTCTTGAATACATACTGTGTACACTTGGTGTACACTTAGTGTAGGCTTTATTGAATCTGTCCCAAAGGGCTTGCAATAACGTTTCTGGTGTCCCCTTTTAGGAGGCAAACCTGTTTAAAGTCTCTGATGAGGCTTAGAGTTTGTGATTACCTGAACACTGAACATCGAGCCCACCATGTTTATACAAGAAACTTCGCACCATAAACTGCTACACTTACTACCAAGCTAGAATTACTTGAGACAAATCAAAGTTCAGGGACATACTTAGTGAAGTTAACTGAAGCAACCAGTAGCTACACTCAATCATGAATACAGTTTAAGCAGATTGACTTCATTTACAGACATTTCTCAAGCTTCAGATATGATTGCTGCTATGATGCTGATAGTCGAACCAAGGGCAGTTCCAAGACAGCTAGTGACTCTAATTGTCTCATTATGGTCACCTTATAAAAAGCCATGCCGATACAGAGACTGTACAGTTTGTAAAAGGTATATTTTGAATTTATTGCACTTGTATATGCACATGACTCAGCAGAGACCTCCAAGACAGAAATGCACTCAACCACCACAACACAGCACAAACCACAGGACACATAGCTCACCTCTACAGTGTGCCCCTCAACCTAAGTCCCTACGGCTAAACACCTTGCTCAATACACTAATCATAAATGAATCAATAATGAGGCACACAGATGTCCCACTCACTAGGTTGAATAAGGAGAATGTAACAGTCAGCTGTCTATCAGGTGCCAGAATCCGACACATAACACACGCAATCAGTCCATGTGGGTGCGAATGACCTGAGATGCACCTCCCTGGACTACATGAAAAGAGACATGGTGGAGCTCTCGGATTATGTGGCCCAGGCAGGTATGACACTAGCCCTGAGCAGTATCCTACCATCCTACCATCACCCAGAATGATACTGCAGTACAAACAAAAACTGATTGACTTCAACAAGTGGTTAAGTTTCTGGTGTCATTCTAAAGGGTTCCAGTATCTGCCTGCTTGGGATGACATGACTGACAGATCTCGATGCTTTGTCACAGATGGCCTGCATCTGTCACCCCTGGATTTTCAGGTACTGGCTAAGGCTCTTACCACCCCTATACTGCCTTTTTTAGGTGGTGTTCCAAAGACCAAATTACCACCGTTAACAGCTATAAATAAATGCAATCTGAGGGTCATGCTGCTCAACGCTAGAAGTCTAAATCTCAAGATGCACTCGCTCGAAGCACTCCTCAAAATGGAGAACATTGACATTTGTGCTGTAATGGAGATCTGGTTTAAAGCGGCAGAAAGCACCCCTGGGCTACCAGGCTATAACACATTCCACACTTTTCGTCCCCAAAACATGGACCGAAGCTCCAAAGGCAGTGGTGTCTCCATATTCATAAAGAATATGCACACCTCCAGACTAGTAGCCCAGCATAAAGCATCTGAGATACTTCAGGTTCAACTAACATTGGGTAAGATGGCGATCCAGGTCATAGCCTGCTATAGGTCCCCAACCATGTCCCTAGACTCTCACTCCACATTCCTAAGCACCCTGGAATCTATCAAGGTCCAACCCAATACTCTCATACTAGAAGAATTCAATTACCCCTCCATCAGCTGGGAAAACTACTCAAGCACCAATACACTGGCCAAGCGCTTCCTGGAATTCATCAGTTCCAATGCCCTGGACCAGCTCATTCTAACCCCCACTAGAGGAAGCAAGATCCTTGACCTGGTTATTACTAACAATACACAAATAGTCAATCCCTCCCTGGTCAGATCCGACCATAAACTAATCACCTTGGAAATCCACATCTCACCCACACACCCCACAAAGGTAAGCACCTTGAAAAACTTCTCCAAAGCTGACTTTGGGCTCCTAAAAACAGAGGTGGCTAACTTCACAGCACCCATTACAAAGGAAAATAGCTGCATGACTGCCGAATCATACACCGATGTACCAAACAAACATGTACATAAATGCATGGAACTAGCCATACCCAACAGAACCCAGAACCGGGATGCTCTCCTCCAAAAAAGGAAGCCAATCTGGTGGTCAAATGCCATTAATAAACTCTACAACAGAAGGAAGAAATGGTTGCAGAAAACAGTGAAGTCCCTAGACTGGAAAAACTCCCTTATTAGCCTTAACAAAAAGTTGAGATCCCTCATCAAATCCTCCAAAGCCAGCTATGTAGGCAGAATTGCAGCAGACACTAAAAACAACCTTCTATAGTTATATCCAGAACCTCCATAGAAATACCCAGATTTGCTCTGAGTTACTGCACAATAGTACCTCCTATACTGTGCCAACAGATATTGCCAATGGCTGACAGATTCAGTGCCAACTTTACCCCTCTCTCCCCCATAAAGGACCAATCACAATACCAGAAGAATGGCAGGCACCCAGCATTACTGCAGCAGAGGTTAAAGCTGCATTGTCCAAGGCTAAGAATACAGCTTTCATGGGACCTGATAATATCCCTGGCTGTATTCTACATGAACTACAAAGCGAACTGGCACCACATCTGTGTGCCCTGTTCTGTCGCAGCCTCACCTCAGGCTTTGTCTCTATTGAATGGCGCACTGCTACATGTGGTGTGGAGGGATTGAGATTTCTTTAGATGTAGTATTTCTAACAGAGCTGGGTCAGACATGGCTTTGTAAGTCAAGTAGAGATTGCCTCAAGGAAGGCGATATGAGACAGAGAATAGCTAGAAGTCTTTTGAGTCTGTCCGTAAAGGGGGAGCATCTACAGACCATGGGAATTGCCTTTCAAGTCTGATATGTAAAGCTATGGAGCGCATCATCACGGACCTGATTAACAAAAATATAGGAAATCTCCAAACTCTAGAACCCACGCAATTTGGATTTGTGAAAGGGAGATCATGCCTGCTCAACCTGGTTGACTTCTTTGAGTCAGTCACCAGAGCTGTGGATGAAGGTAAGGCAGTGCATACAGCCTACATCAATCTGGCCAAGGCCTTTGATACCATTCCTCACTTGGGACTTATTGATAAACTCACCAAACTACGCATCAACCCCTATATCACTAGGTGGGTTGCAAACTGGCTCACTGATAGAACACACAGTGCGAAAATAGCGGACTCCAAGTCAGACTGCCAACCAATTACTAGTGGAGTCCCACAGGGATCGGTCCTGGGTCCTCTCCTGTTTGGCATCTACTTCTCAGACGTCCAGGCTAACACAAACGAACTCTGGCTGACCAAGTTTGAAGATGACTGCAAGCTGGGAGCCATTATTAACTCCCCAAATGATGCAGACATCCTACAGAAAGGCCTCACTGAGACCAATGACTGGTGTTGAAACCATGGCCTTAAGCTTAACGCCAAAAAAATGTGTCATCATCCCCTTCAGTAAAAACTCAGTTCCCACTAATTACCACATCAATGGGAGCCCACTGAACACTGAAGGCATTATAAGAGATCTGGGGATGCAGGTTAACAGCAACCTCTCCTTCGATCACCACTGTGGTCAGAAAGTCCTTCTATGTGGCAAATCCATTACCAAGGATTTTACATCCAAGAAGAAAGAGGTCATGGTCTCTCTCTACTCTTCCCTCATTAGACCAATCATCGAGTATAATGCCTCATTTGGCATATACCTCACTAGACATCTGCAACAGCTGGAGGGGCCACAGAAGTACCTCATGAAGTGGATCCTAGGCATTAAACATATGTCCTACACGGACAGACGCAAAAGACTACTAGCTATTCTCTGTCTCATATCTCCTACTTTGAGGAGATCTCTGCTTGACTTAAAAAGCCATGTCTGACCCAGCTCTGTTAGAAATGCTACATCTAAATAAATCCCAATCCCTCCACACCACATGCTCCAGAGACCTCAACCTTATTACTACAATCAACAAAATATGCTGGAGGGGCAGGTTCCTCACCCAGAGACTGCCCATGGTCTGGAATAGACCTCCCATACATGTCAAGCAGAGCACCTCACTGTCCCTCTTCAACAAAAATCTTGAGGAGTGGATGGGTAATAGAAAGTTCACCCCAGGGATCACTCCAGTGGCTCTACTTGATAAAGACACTGGGAACTAACGTCGGGCTGCACAATGCCAGGGCACTTCTATGGGCTAGGCTTGTAAAGGCTCCAGAGCCATTAGCCAAGTACATACTTATAAACCTATGAGTATTTAAATTATATGTGTGTACAACTTTATACAGCAGATTCATAAAAGGAACCTTAAATTTCCATAAAATAATGTCTCATACTGTGTATGAGAAATGTGTAATATAGCTTTAAGATGACAACTAGCTGGGTGTCAGCCATGTGAAATTTGGTCTTCATTCAGTAAAGGGTTGAAGTGAATAAGCTTCTGGGTGTAGGTCTTCACTCAGCTATCCTCAGCTGCATCATTTTATATCTTGCTTGCAGGTCTAACATGTTTTGTGCTAGAGATATGATTATTATCGTTTGTGGTTTAACAGTTAGGAATGAGTGGAAGGGAAATGGACAAAAGTTACTGAGATCAATGGAAAGCCTTCCTTTATGCAAGGGAGTGTTTATTATTTCATATGCAACACAAGTACTCTCTTTAATTGAGTGATTAATAATTAGAATAGTTACAGGGGCAGCCTCACAGATGCGACAATCTTAATTTCTTTCTTTTTTGAGGCGGTGGGGAACCTCCAGAAAATAGTCATAGTCTCAGCTTACATAGCAACTTCCATGCCACAGTGGTAGAGGCTGACCTGAAAGGCCGGTACTTTGCTATTTCACTAGTGTGAATGACAAATCAGCTAAGAAGGGTAAGCTCGATGGCTTTGGTATAATAGGGTCAAACTGCAGATTATACTGCCTGTGTACTTCATTAGAGAAAAGATAAGACAAGATCTAGGAGCTGGTCATTGCCCATCTAGTATTTTGGATTGTTATTTAGCATGTAGTCTTCAATCTTATGGTAGTAATTTCTTTTATGAGACTGAAGTTTCTGTAAGACCCTACGCCTAACCCTTCTGAACATAAATGATGCTGAAGATGTAGTTTCATAACAGAATCAAAAAAAGAGAACCCTTTGAGTCATCACTTTTTTATATTTTAAGAGCGAGTAATAGAATATGCTTACCTTTTATTCTATAAAGATGATGAACAGGAATGGTATGGTCAATTGCTGAAACCCTTTTAAGCAACAACCCACTTAAGAAGCAAAGATGTAAAAATGAGCTAAAAATCAACAGCTGTGTAATGTGTGTGTGTGTGTGTGTGGGGGGGGGGGCAAACCTCCACACTCCCCATGCAGAGGGTTTTGCCCCTGCACCGCCTTACCTAAAATAACCAGTTCTGAGGTCATACAGACTTGGAGTACAGTGCCAGTCCCTAAAATCTGACTGGCCCACTTACACCTCTAAAAATGAATAGTGTTTCCTAGAATTTAACACCAATGCACTGGAGCAAATTGTAGAACTACCTACTAGAGGCTCTAAGATACTTGACCTGGTTCATACCAATGTAGCCATAACCTGTATTCCATCATACATATTCTCATCTCTGGTTATGTCTGTGACCAGAAATGCTTTATCTTTTCTGTCAGGCTTAGTGGTATGACCTCACCATGAAATGAAGCCATCTTTGGGGTTGTAAACCTACTTCATCTTGTAGGAGACCTACACAAAATTTCCAACAATTCCTTGCAAATGGGCCCAACTGAGAAGGCTGCCACATTTACCTCCAGTTTTTTCAGGATCTAAACAGCTGCAAAGAAAGTTGTGTACCTGTCTATCCTACATATAATGGTAAATTTGGGAATGAACCTTTCTAGTGGAACTCCAATATTGATAAACTGTATTCCAAAAGAAAGAAGATAATAAAAGGTTGTAAGAAATCTCCATTCTCCTACTTCAGTACCACAACAAAACATGCCAGTATGGAAATTAAGAGCACTATTTGAAAAAAATAAAGCATAGCACAGACTTTAGGTCACTACAGGTACCAAAAGAGAAACTATAAAGTTTTCTTCAGTTATGACATAATAAAGCATAGTACGGACTTTAGGACACTACAGGTACCAAACGAGAAACTATAACATTTTCTTCAATTATGTCAGGAAATTTAGGGAAAAAGTTTTACAATATATGGAGCTCATTCACAATAATATCACAGATTCCAATCCCAAGAATATAGCCAACATAAAAGGATACAGTTTTAGTGCTGATTTTACTGCTCCTTTCAAACTGTTGCACCAACTATCCCTGAAAATATAATTTTCCCCTATAATTTACCTTGAAACAAGGCTTAAAATCACTGTCAAAGGCTAAAAATAATGTTTCTGTGGAACCAGATAACATATCAGGCTGCATTCTCATGAGTACCAAATATGCACTGTCTAAGCCTTTTTTTAAAACTGTTCAACCTCAGCCTATCCACAGGATTTGTCCATGATGACTGGAGAACATCCACCGTGACTCCTCTACAGACCTAGGTAATTATAGGCCCATAAGCTTCATCAGTCTTGTATGCAAAGCAATGGAATGTATCATAGCATGACTCATTTATACTGACATAGGCAACTTAACTGAGATATACCTCACTTAGTTTGATTTTGTAAAGGGCAGGCCCTGTCTCTTTTACCTAGTAAACTTCTTTGAAAAGGTTATAAAGACTGAGGAGAGTGCTCACTCTGTGCACACTACTTATCTTGACTTGGCCAAGGCTTTTGATACTATGCCCCACACCAAAAAGTTAGACAAACGTAATGTAAACCTGTACATGATTTGCTGGAGTGCAATCTGTCTGTCCAACAAATCCCAAATAGTGAAGTTGTTGGTGCCCTCTCTAAATATAAAATTCTAACTTGTGGGGTACCACAGGGATCAGGGCTGGGCACACTTCTGTTTGGCATTTACTTTGCAGTCATACAAGCCAGTATCTCTGAAGTGTGTTTGACCCAGTTTGCTGAAGACTGCAACCTGGCACTGTTATCTGTTCATCTACTGATATTAAACTGCTCCAAAAATGGGTGGAATATGTGGGTTAAGGACATGGCCAACTGCAACGTAAGCCAGAGATCTATGCTAATAGTAGGAGGAATGTATGTGTCCCTACTGGCCAGTATGTAACTACCATAAAGCCCAGTAATGCTGGGTCAGTAAGCTAGTAAGCTGGCCAGTGTCCAGTTGGCTAGCTTGGGTTGCCTGGTATAACACTGTTGATCAAATGCTGAATGTAAAAACTAATCAACTTACCAAACATGAACTAAAAATTGGTACACTCCATGCAGGTTCACTGACTGAGCTTAGAAGTGGATGACATGACAGTAAGGCAGAGAGTGGACATTCTATGTATTCAGGAGATAAGCTGGAAGGGCAGTGCAGCAAGCCACTTGGCCTGTGATCCAGAGTCTACTACTCATGAAGACAGGCTACAAACAGTGTGGAAATTGCTGAGAGACAGGCTTCAGAAGGTGGTGACAGACGTCATCAGAATTAGAGACAGACTTATGGCAATCAGACTACTTGTGTAAGGATAGGACACTACTCATAATTTCAACCTGTGCCCCACAGCAGGGTTGTGGTAGTTAAGAAAAGAGTGCATTCAGACAGCAGTTGCAGGACCTACTAGAGAAAGTGGGACAAACTGAATTGATGTTGATAATGGGGGACCTGAATGCACATATCAGGACAGACAAAACTGGATATGAGGACTGCCTAGGTTCACATGGATTGGGCAACAGCAATAAATAAGGATAAGTCATTCTAGACTTCTGTTTGGCAAATGACTTGATGGTGGCCAACATATGGTTCAGCAAGAGAGACAGTCAGAAGTTCACACACGAGAGTGGCCAAAGTGCATTTCTTGTGGACTTTCTCCTAGCAAGGAAAGGGCACTGAGGGTAAAATCAGCAGTTGCAAAGTCATCCTAGGTGAAACATTCAGCCCATAGCATAAACCACTGGCTGTGACAATCAGCTACAAACAGTGGTCAGAGAAGGCACTAAGGTCAATAGACACTAGACTGACAATCTGAAAGTTGACTGGCGAGAAAGTACAAGAGTTCAAGGAATTGCTCAGGGCTCTAGCACTTTAGGAAGAATAGGAAATAGATGAAGTTGAAGAAGAATGGCACCACCAGAAAACAGCATGTGTGAGGACTAAATAGCAAATATGTGGCTGAGCCAGATATGGATATAAGGAACATGAGGAAAGGTGGTGGCATAGCTCTCAACCATTTAGCACAAAAGATCTGGACAAAGTCAAAAATAAGGGGAGACAAAGCCCTAAAAATAGGGACAAATTTTAAATATTGCTCTTATAAACGCAGAAAGTTGCTAGAATAAAAAAATATTATGTTAGCATGCGTTTTTATGAAGGATATGAAGTCTGAAACTCAAAGGCCTGTCATTATTTAGTGAAGTCAGTTCAGTCCTCAGTGATTTGCCACAAAAATCCAGAAAACCACAATTTTTATGAGAAACAGACCAAAATATAACGTAAAAATCTGGACAGCTGAGAGGTATGGCTGGTGGTGGAGTGCAGAAGTCCAGGAAGTTAATAGAACAAAGAAGAAGTGCAGGAAAAAGTATAAGACAGAAATGATGAACCAGGCTAAGAAGAAATAGTAGTTGGCTAACAAAAAGGCTAACATAGGAGTTGCAATAACAAAAGAACAAGGCATCGGAGGTACTCTACCAGCTTCTGGAAAGTGACTCTGTAGATGGCACAAAGAAACTCTATCAGGCTGCAAGGCAAAGACAGAAAGATAGAGAAGATAAGACACTCTTCATAAGGGATGTCATCAACAACCTGCTCACCAATCCACAAAAAGAAAATGGGGGACAAAAAATAAAAAGAAGTGCAACACAGATGGAAGGAGTAGTTTCAGCAGCTTCTGAATGAAGAAAACCTCACAGAAGCTGTATTGCCCCATAAACAGCCTGAGATGAAATAAGAGGAAGAGGCCACATTAAAAGAAATAAGAACAGCGCTTAAGAAAATGAAGTCATGGAAAGCAGCAGGCTTGGATAAGCTGACAGCAGATATGGTCTATGTGTTGGGTGAGACAGGGGTGGAATGGCTCCTGAGAGTACTCATAGCAGTATGGAGAGAGAGAAAAGTGGGTCCCAGGTGACTGGAAAATAAGCATACTAGTACCAGTGTACAAGAACAAAGGGAAATTTCACAACTGTGGCAGTACAGTGGCATCAAAAGCCTGTTACACTTCATGAAAGTTCTGGAGAGGGAGACTGATAAACAAATACAAAAAGAAGTAGAACGTAAGATGGGAGATGAGCAGATTCAGATCAGGATGTAGCACAACTGGTCCAATGTTTGCAGTGAGACAGGTAGTTATGAAGAAGCTAGAGATGAGGAAAGAGTCAAATGGGCATTCCTAGACTTGGAGAAAATATATGCTAAAGTCACATGAATGCTGATTTGGACAGTCATGTAGTGGTATGGTAGAATTAGTGCAGGCTGTGTAGAAGGACCCAATGGCTCATGCATGAACAGTGTTCATTCTCACAGAGGGGTTCCCACTGGTAGTCTGCGTGCATCAGGGCTCAGCTCTGAGCCCACTGCTGTTCATACTGGTGTTGGACTACATTAGAAAACAGGTTGGATGTAACAGATCAGCAAAGTTGCTTTATGCAGATGATGTGGCATTACAGGCAGACTCTGAACAATAACTTCAGCAAAGGATAGGGGAACAGAATAAAAGATGAAGGTACACTGGATGAAAATGGCTACAGATAAGACAGTTGCAATGGCAGCAAATTAAGTCAGAAGAAGCTGAGAAATTAGATAGAATGGAAAAAAGTGGCATAGGTTAACAGCTTCGTGTATCTGGGGGGAGGGGTGGTTGAGGAGAAGGGAAGTCTGAACGATGATGTCAAAGCTAGAATCCGAGGGGCTGCAGCCAACTCTCACAGAGTGTCAGGGGTAGTGTATAACAGCAGAATGTCAAAGAAGCTGAAAAGTAAAGTGTACAAAACAATGGTGAGACCAGTCTGCTGTATGGTACAGAAACCTTGGCAGTGAAGGCACGGCAATTGAGGAAGCTAGAGCTGATGGAGATGAAGTGCCTGAAACAGGTGGTAGGATGCACACTGTGGGACAGATGAAAAAAATGAAGGCATCAGATTAGAAGCAAAATTAGCTCCAGTTGCCAAGAAAGTCAAAGAAAACAGATTATAGATGTTTGGGCATACATGCAGAAAAGCTGAAGACAATCTGGTGAAGAAGATTTGGGAGACACTGAAAGAAGGCAAGAGGAAGCAAGGGTATATATCAACAAGATGGATGGATTGTGTGAGAGAAGTCTTGAGACAGTCAGGCATGAGTTTGGAAGATGGTAGGAGAGTGGCACTGAATCGAGAGAGAGATTGTGACAGTTAACACAACCCCCTGACCTTATGTAGAAAATACGTAAAAGGGGATTGATGATGACGATGATGATAAATACTTTCCTCTTCAAGAAAGTTATTTTAATGCTAGGAGTCTGTGTTTTAATGGACTGTCATGAGACTGTGTTGTACTTTTAAACAAGACTGCTCTTTTTTCCAGTCAGTTTAAAAGTTGTTTAAAGTATTTAAAAACATTTCATCTGTGAATTAATTGTGTTTATTTTACTTTTAGTGGATGGCAAGTGTTTTAAAGTGCTTTTAACTGTATTTTTGCATGAAAAAGTGACTTTTACAGACTTTACATTTTTACTGGCCATTCCATGGGAAAGAGACTTAATTTCTGGCTTGACCATGGACCAAACAGTCAGTCCCCAGGGTCAGTCTTTCTTACAGATGTAAAAAGAAAGAGTTAAGCAAACAGCCTTTGCCACCAGAGCAGGCTAGCAATTTGCTTCAGCCACAGGTGGGTGACTCTTCTGGGGTCATTTGTTGTACCTCAGACCACTCATCTTTTACCCCAGATCCCTCTGGTGTAACACCCACAGACACTATGGACCAAGGTTTAGCCATGTCCAATGCGGCTGTTGGGTCCCCTCAGCAGGCAAGAAACAGCCATTCCTGTTGGTCCTGGGAGAGGGAAAGTACAGTTGTGTACCTACCATAAATGTAGATGTTCAAGTGTAGTCACTGTTGCAGTCATTACTCTTGGGTTATCCTGCTGGCAGGCTACCCGCAGTCTGCCTGAATTCCAAAGTCTTGGTCTGGCATCGGTTGCTGTCGCCTCTTCCCTGACATCAGTGTGCCAGGGGTATAAAAGATGCAGCAGACGCCATTTTCTTCAGTTTTTCTTGCCCCAGATGTCAGGTGCCCCCAAAAGGGTAGGCTAAATACATTATGCCAATAAACATGCATGCACTAAAGTAAACATTTCCTTCATCTACAAGCAAATATACCACATAGATTGTACAGAATACAGAAGTACAGATAAGACCCAGCAAATGAAAGGGGGATGGTGGGAGGGTAACCTAGACTGCAACAGTGAATACACTCGAACATCTACATTTATGGTAGGTACACAACTGTACTATGTTCATCGTGTTTCACTGTTGCAGTCATTACTCTTGGGTTGAATCCCAAAGCTGAGGATGGGTGGCTGCGCTAAATAAGATTAGGAGAGGCTATGAGGCCCTGCAGAACTGCAGTGGTAAAGCCTGCTCTGGATTTAGAGTAGAGAGGTAAGTGGTACTGCTTTGTAAAAGTGTGCACTGAACTCCAAGTTACAGCCTCTAAGATGTCTTTGGTTGGTACTCCTCTGAGGAAGGCTGCTGAAGTGGCTGCTGCTCTGGTAGAATGTGGCCTAATGCCCTTAGGCACTAATTTGCCATGCTGTGAGTAGCAGAAACGAATGCAGTGGCCTATCCATTTTGAAATATTCTGTTTTGAGATAGCCTTTCCTTGTGATCCTGCAGCATATGCCACTAAAAGTTGTTCAGTCTTTCTGAAAGCTTTAGTTCTGTCCAAGTAGAAGCGTAGCTGTCTGTGTATGTCCAAAGAATGCAGAAGTCTCTCACCCTTGTTCTCTGGGTTTGGATAAAAGGTAGGCAAGTGAATGGTTTGGTTAAGGGCCACACTGGACACCACCTTAGGCAAAAATGTAGGGTTCATCCTCAGAGAAACCCTGTCTGGATGGAAAATGATAAAAGGTTCCACAGCCATGAGTGCCTGTAACTCCGAGACTCATCTTGCAGAGGTTATTGCTAGGAGCAGAGCTATTTCCAGGATAAGAATTTTATATCAGCTGTTGCGGCTGGCTCAAAAGGAGGCAGTGTGAGTTTTTCCAAGATATAATTGAGGTCGGATGCAGGAATTGGTGCTCTCCTTGGAGGTCTTATGTTTTTGGCCCCTCTGAGGTACTGCCTTATTAAAGGATGAGAATAAATAGGTGGTTCCATATTATAATGGGCTGAAATGGCATTGGCATGAACCTTAATTGATGAAAAGGATAGGCCTTTGTCCAGCATCTCAGTTAAGTATTGTAAAATCTGAGGAATATTTGGTAAAAAACGTGTCAATTCTTTGTTCCAGGTTCCAAGCACAGAATCTCTTCCATTTTTCTGCATAAGATTTTCTGGTACTGGGCCTCCTGGCCTCCAAGATAACATCCATTACAGCTTTGGAAAGAGGAGTGTTCTGAATGGCTACATTATCCACCATGCTGCCAGATTTAAGGTCCTGAGTTGGCTGTGCAGGATCTGATTGTTTTGTTGGGTCAGTAAGTGAGAAGTTTGAGGCAATGTCCAGGCTGGACCTTGAGACAAGTTCTTTAGGATTGGGTACCAGTGCTGGCGTGGCCAGTCTGGGGCAATCAGTATAATTTTTGGCTTCTTTTGTCTGTCCTTTAGGAGTACCTTGGAGAGGAGAGGCAGTGGAGGAAAGGCATATACTGTTAGGTTTTTCCAGCTGAAGGATAGGGCATCCACTTTCCATGCTTGCTTGTGGTAAATCCTTGTGCAGAATCTTTGTAGTTGGCAGTTGTGAGAGGAGGCAAATAGATCAATGTTTGGGCATCCCCATTTCCTTGTTATCATGCTGAAGACTTGTGGATCCAGTTTCCACTTGTGGGGATCCATGAGGTTTCTGCTTAGTTCGTCTGCCAGAGTATTTATTTTTCCTGGCAGGAATTGTGCTTGCAGGTGAACTTGATAAGTCAATGCTGTGTCCCACAAAGTCATGGCTTGTCTGCAGAGGGGGTAGGGATGTGTGCCTCCCTGCTTGTTTATGTACCACATGACTGTAGTATTGTCCATCTTTATCAGTAGTTGTCCTGGATGAAGTAGATCCTTGAAAGCTGTCAGGGCATTCTGAACAGCTAGCATCTCTTTTTGATTGATATGAAGATGCATCTGGCTTGTGGGCCATGTGCCCTAAATACATTTTCCTGCCATGTGGGCCCCCCAGGCATAATCTGATGCATCCGTTGTTAGTGTCTGCCTGGCTGTGGGTAAAGTGAATGGCTGTCCCTTGTTGTGGTGACAGGCCTGTACCCACCATCGAAACTCCTGTTGCAGGTAGGGAATGAGGGTAATTAATGTTTCCAGGCTGTGGCAATGTTGAGTCCAAACACTTTTTAGATACCATTATAGTTTCCTCATATGCAGTCTGGCATATGGAATTAGCAGAATGCAGGATGCCATGAAGCCCAAAGCCTGCAGAATTTTTCTTGCAGATAACTGGGTCTTTGTTGCCAACATTTTGAAGTAAGAAGTCAGTTGCCTTTGTTTGTCTGGCGTGAGATAAGCCATCTGGGCAGTTGTATTTAAGCTTGCACCCAGGAATATTATCTCTTGAGAGGGTACTAGTTTTGATTTCTTTTTGGCAGTAGTCCAAGTAAGGATATATTTGAATTCCTCTTTGTCTGCAAAATGCAATTACTGGTGCCAGGCATTTTGTGAAGACCCTGGGTGCAGTAGAAAAGCCAAAGGGCAGTGCAGTGAATTGGTAGTGCATTGAGCCAGCTATGAATCTGAGGTATCTTCTGCAAGATTGTCTGATTGGGACATGCAGGTATGCCTCTTTTAGGTCCAAAGTTACGAGCCAAGCCTTCTTGCCCAGCATGGGCAGTAGCTGCTGCAGAGTCAACATTTTGAATTTTGGAATGTCCAGAAATGTGTTTAGAGTAGACAGGGCCAGTATTGGTCTCCATGCTTTGTCCTTTCTGGGCACCAAGAAAAGTCTCGAGTAAAATTCTTGCCCCTGCTCTTGTTGTGGTATCTGTTGAATGGCCCTCATGTCCATGAGGGAAGAAACTTGCTTTTGTGCCTCTGCCCATTTATTGTGTGGCAGGTCTGGCATACCTTTTGCCCTTGGCAGGGTGTGAAAGTGGAACCTGTAGCCTTGAGACACTATGTTCAAGACCCATTTGTCCTGGGTAATCATGTGCCAATTTGGTGGAAAAAGTGCTAGTCTTCCCCCTAAGGGGGCTGCCAAAAGATAAGTGCTTGGTTCTGGCAAAGGAAAGTCATTGGGATTGTTTCCTGTATGGTTGTGATTTGTCTTCTCTGCTTTTGGAGGTAGAAGCACCCCATTGTTTAGGCCTGTATGAGCCTTGGGGCTGGGATCTGCCTCTGGGGCGTCTGTATCTGCCTCTTTGTGGCCTGTCTGACACTGAAAAGGACCAATTCTTTGTAGACCAGTTCCTGCTAAATCTGGGTGGCTGTACCTGTAGGAAATCCTTAACTGTCTGCATGGATTTCGCTTTATCCTCCATTTTCTTCAACACCTCTTCTGCCTTAAAACCAAACAAAGTATCATGCTGTAATGAAGCATTCAATAATTTTGCTTTAACATGATCAGGCAGATTCTGTTCCTTTAACCAAGCATGCTTTCTAATGACAGAACCCGTAACAGCGGCCCTGCAAGAGGCCTCCAGTGAATCAAAACCACATTGCAAATTATGCTTTCCCACTTGTTCAGCTGCATGCAATAAATCCTGCATTTCCTTGTTATCACAACATTCAGAATTTGTCAACATTTTCTGTTTAAGCAGTGACATTAAGTATTGCTGATATTTAAGCATATGAAACTGACAATTTAAAGCCCTTACAGCCAAGGTAGCAGAAGTGTAAACTCCCCCCCCATCTATCCAGTGCCCTAGAATCCCTATCAGAGGGGACAGAGTTTTTTGCAGTGGAAGCCTTGACCCCTTTGGGGCCCTGAAAAATAGTTTCTGGGTCAGCAGCAGGGTTTTTATATAGAAATTTATGAGAGTCTGGAACCCTTTAGTATCTGTCTGGCTTAGCAGGTGCAGGGGTTAAAGAGTCAGGAGACAGGCTGGACTCTGAAAATACATCATCTACAATGTCTAGAACAGGTGGAATAGCAAGAGGTCTGTGCTGAGGTACTAAAAGAAAGTCTCTGTGCCTTTTCTTAAATTCTGAGTAATCTTGGCTCTCGCAGTGAAAATGCTCCCTCATGGTATGCAGGGTTTCCCCAAAAGAATAATCCTCAGGAGGAGAGGCTGAAGGAATAGATTCTTCAGCATCAGAATCCTCATACGGAGGAAAAGGGTATCCCTATTCAGAAGAGGAATCAGAGGAAATTGAAACCTGATCAGAAAAGTCATATTCTGTCTCTTGCCTAGGCCTCTTATCAGGCGGGGGATGGGAACCCCTGATCAAAGTAATTAGGTCTTCGGCCATTTTCAGCATCTGTTTCTTAGGCATGGAAGTCTGTCCAGGAGAATGCTGTACTTGTTTCTTTGTCTTTAGAGCTGTTTTAGTCTTTGTCTTTGAAGCTGAGGTTGGCTTGACATATAATTGTGTAGGTCTGAAAACACCCTCAGAAGCTGATGCCTGCTCAGCGGCTCCGGACCCATCTGAGGGAATAGTTTCCGAGAGTCCAATACCTTGAGTATCCAGAGGCCTAGTCAGCTCCACATGGGGGTCGGAAGCGGCCTGTGGCTCTGAGGTAGCGGGTATCAGGGGCTGCAAAAGCACCTCACTGAGAACCGGCAAACCGGCGACTGGCCTAGCGGGGGCCTCGTCATCGGTTTTGGACCTCAGATGCCTGTCCTTTTCCTTGCGCTTTTTATAAACTCCGGTCATCGGCTGTTCCAATGGCATTATATAATTAAACCTTCGGCCAAAGTAATGAAAGGCAAAATCGTACCGACGCTTAATAGTGCATTGGTTAAATCTAGCACAAAACCGACAGCTAGCAACATCGTGATCAGGGTCTAGGCAAGGAATACAATAAGAATGAAAATCCTTATGAGGTATTTGCTTCCCACAAGAAATACAATTGTTAACTTTTTCTGACATCGGTCTGGAGCAAGAAAAAAGTTTCCCCAATGGGGTACTTAGCTTTAATGAAGACTTCGGATCTGAAATTCGATTTTGAAAATCTCAGTAGTTGGCCATCCGGCAGTTGCTTACTGCTTTTGCTTCGGGCACCGCGCGGCAAGAAAGACTGAAGAAAATAGCATTGGCTGCATCTTTTATACCCCTGGCGCACTGACGTCAGGGAAGAGGCGACAGCAACCGACGCCGAACCAAGACTTTGGAATTCAGGCCGACTGCGGGTAGCCTGCCAGCAGGATAACCCAAGAGTAATGACTGCAACAGTGAAACACGATGAACATCAGAGAAGGCTTCTGTGTTTTGTCAGAATGCTGTGCCCATCCATGGAGAAACTACTGTTGGTCCCATTTTGTCTGTCAAAAATAAAAAGAAAACTAAACATGTATCCACTTCTCAAATGTCCTTAGACAGGAGTAATTTATTGTGTCTGACCCATGGTTTTGTTCAGGTTGTGATCCTTCTTACTTATTGCTTTCTGGTACAAGAAAGAAGGATACCTGCTTTCCTGAAGAGATTCAAGATTCTGAATCTAGACTGGAAGATGAAGGGACAGATATGGGTTTTCCGTTTTCTGATTCAGACTAAGAGGAGAGCTCAGTTTCTGATTCTTCCTTTGGGGTTCCTCTGTATTCGAGATTATTTTCAGAATGTGCTAGTGTTTTGAGTGGCAGTAAATTGAGGTTTCCCAGCCCCTCAAAGATTTTTATGAGCTGATACAAAAGAAATTTCCTGAACCTTCACCATTTTCTCTAGCTCTGTCAGCTTTGGAAGATGTGTGTGCCTCTGCCTGTATATTTCCTTATAGGCAGCCTTCTGCCCCTAAAATGGCAGCTAGAATGTATAAAGTTCCTCAGTCTTTTTAAGTTTTTATACACTTTTCTCAAAACCGACCCAGTAGCTACAGCTTTATTTATTCCTATTGCAGCTAAACTGTTAGTTAATTCCTGTCCTATTCTTTCCAATAAGGATGGGAAGATTATTGATGGATATGGGAAACGTGTATGCTTCTGCAACTTTGATTTTTAGAATTTTGAATCGTCAGGCTTACATGCTAATATTTATTCTGACTAGTTGTGAAAGTATGAGGACTGTCTGGTCTGCTGTTTCTTCTTGTCAGGAAACATCTGCTTTAAATAATTATTATTTTTTTTATTGTACTAGTCATTGTTCTATATTTATGGTGTATGCATAACTCAGTTTGTAATTCTTCCAGGGCTATGGCCTCTGGTACTGTTTTGAGGAGGTTTGCTTGGCTGCATTCTCAGAACTTTCCAAGAGGATGTGAATAACAAGATTTTCTGTTTCGGATTCACTTTTTGATTCCTTTCATGCAGAGGTGATCAAAAAGTGTGATGAAAGGGTTAAGTTAAATCAGGTAATCTCTATGATTTTCTGCCGTCTTTTACTAATTTTCTAAGGGACTAACTAACATAACAGCAAGGTTGTTCCAAAAAGAATTCAGGAACCCTCCAAACCAAAGACAGTCGAACTAGTCAGTTTGCCTACTTAATGGACTTTGTTTCCCCTCCCCTCCCACTTTGGCAGCCCCTTTTCCCTTTCAGAAAGTCTAGATCTCCATTTTCTTTTTCCTTTTCTTTTTTGCAATAGATAATTTTAGACAAATGGGTTCTGAAGTTCATTCATCAAGGTTATAGATGACAGTGATAGGATATTCCTCCTTGCCAGGAGGTTATTCCTCAACCACCAGTCTGTCATTACAAACTGTTCCAAGGAGTGTAGAACCAGTTCCTCCTTCCCAAGCTGGGAAGGGTTTTTGTTCAAGGGTGTTTTTACTGCCAAAGAAAGAAGATGTGTGGAGACCAGGTCTGGATCTTTTTTTAGACCTGTTTGTGATAGTGCCCAGCTTCAAAATGACGTCACTTAACAATCTGTTAGCTTTTCCTCCTCATTCAAGTTTCCTGTAACTCTACATTTAGAAGATATTTATCATCTCATTCCTTTCCATCCAGACTTTAGGCATTTCTTAAGGTTTGTGCATCTGGATCACTTTATCAGCTCTCTGTTTTACCCTTCTGACTATCCACTGGGCCAAGAGGCAGTTACAGCTCATTACAGGCTATACGTATCCATTTTCTTTTTTTCCATATTTAGATGACATGCTTATCTTTGCAGAATCTTATTCAAAGTGTCAAGAATCACTTGGGTGAGAGATCTCTTGCTCAATCAGGGATTCCAAGAGAACATTCAAAAAGTCCTTTCTGACTTATTCACACATGATTGTGTTCCTGGGCTGTCAGCTGGACACCTCAGTTCAAATAAAAAAGCAGAAAACCAAAGACCAAGAAGAAACCAGACCACAAAACTTATAGGCTTTCGTTCGTTTAATAATACACCACGAACTTCATCAGAATAAATACAAAAACTTGAAACCACCCTTTAAATACTTGTCATGTGCAAAAATCTTCCAATGACAAAATGTTTCAAATAAATTATTTATTTATTAAACGAACAAAAGCTTATACGTTCTGTGGTCCAGTTCCTTCCTGGTCTTTGGTTTGCTGCTTTTTCATTTTTAATTTGTTCTTTGGAGTTGTTTAGCAGTTTTACCTCAGTTCAAATAGATTTACTTCTATAGGAAAAAATAGATCTATATCTAGATCATTTTCTAAGGTTTTCCACTCAGACATCTGTCACTGTGAGGGAATACCTTGGGATTGTGGGTCTCATGGCATCTATGATTCTCACGATAACCTTGGCAAGACTCCACACAAAAAAGATACAATGGTATCGGTGTCTCTCTGGTCCCAGCATTAACATACCTTGTCTTTTCAAATCTCAGTGCTGGATTTGTCAATAGAAAAATTACTTGGTGGAGAACAGCAAATATCTCTAAATTTGGGTATCCCCTTATTCCTCCTTGTACCAAAACAGTCAGTTATCACAGACATCTTGGACTTTGTTTGGGGAGCAATTTCAGAACAGAAACAGTGCAAGATGTATGGGACACATAGGACAGGTGCAAGTGCATAATATGAAAGACATGTTTGCCCTGATCAAGGTGCTCAACTCTCTGAATGATCTTTGGTCCCCAGGACCTCTTCAATTTGTTTCAAACAATACCACAGTCATGTGGCACATCTTCAAGCAGGGGGGACCAGGTTGCAGCCCCCTTTGCAGATTAGCCATGTTAGCTTGGAATATTGCTTCACAGTACATTCTCACTCTACAAGTATCCTTCATTCTGTCAGAGCAATATGTGTGGCAGACAAGCTGAACAGGACAGGGCAGACCTTCATATATGTAAACTAGATCAAGGGGGGGGTCTTCCAAGATTTGATCCATCTGTGGGGAGTTCCTCTAGTAGAGCCATTTGACCCCTCTCTAAATAATCAGCTGGCAAGATTCTGACTCCATGCTGGAAGACCTATAAGACAGCGGCCTGTATCTTTGACAGAAATGTTCTTGTATGTGTTTCCACCCTTTCCATTGATATCCAGGGTACCTCTGAAGATTCAGAAGGAATCCCCCAAAGATCTTTGCGGTGTCTCCCTCTCTGGCCCAGACAACAGTGATTTTCCCTTTGTTTGTAAATGGCCAGGGGCACTTGCCACAAGCTTCCTCACAGACTAGATCTACTCACACAAGATCAGGGGTATTTGATACACCCCAACCCCAATAAACTTCAATTGTCTGCCTGAATGATAGGGTCTTAATTATCCTTTAGGCACCTGTTTACTGAGGATGTGCAGCAGGTACTAATGGAGGCAAGACAGCCTGCCACTAGAAAATTATACATTAGCAAATGGAAAGGGTTTTTTATTTGGTGCAGCATGTCTGTCTATGCACCCACTTCTTTCAAGACCTTCTTATGCAAAAATGTTTTGAAATCGGTTTTAATTAAGAGGATTCCAAGAAAACTGCTGATACCCCTCTTGGGATCTTAATTCTGTGTCAGAGAAGCTAACACTTGCTCCTTTTAAACCAACTAATCTGGCTGACTTGAGATTCTTAACATGGAAAACAGTTTTACTGATTGCTGTGACCTCTGCAAGAACAGTATCTGAGTTACACGCTCTTATGGTGAGTCAACCCTATCTCATTTGCAAAAGAGAAAGGGTGTCTTTGAAAACTAATCTGTATTTTATGCCCAAAGTAGTATCTGAGTTTACTTTAAGCCAAACTATCCATTCCTCCATTTTCTTTACTGATCTCAGAAATGACGGCGAAAGGATACTCCATCCATTGGATGTCCACTGACAATTTAGGCACTATCTTGACAGAACTAAATCTTTCAGATCTTTGGATCTGCTGCTCTTTTCTTGTGAAGGTAAGAAGAAAGGACAAACTGTATCTGTTTCCAAATGGTTATTTAAGGCTATTTTTTTTATACTAACCACAACAATCTTTTCCAGGCAAGGTCAAGGTCCATTCTACCAGGGCCTTGGCTTCATCTATGGTTGGATTCTAGAAGTATTCTAGAAGCTGCAACATGGTCCTCTGAACATACGTTTACAAAGCACTATAAGCTTGATTCCCTCTCTTGGTCTAGATCAGGCTTTGAAAATACCATTTTCCAGAGGATCCCGGACGCTTCTCCTTCCACCTCCCAAAGGAAGTAAGCTAGGGTAATATTCCCATATAGCTAAGGCTACTGCAACAGTGATCAATATGATGAACATAGTACAGTTGTGTAAGTAAACTTACAATAATAGTAGATGTGCAAATGATCACTGCTTCAGTAGCCACTCCCTCCTTCCACCCCTTATGTTTTTGGTATGTTGTCTATGCCAGGGTGTGTTTGTTTATTTTGTGTTCTGCCTAGCATTGTCCTTTTAGGGCTCAGTCTCCTTTTCTTTATTAGCAGGTTAGAGAATGGGTGACCTGTAGATCAGCACCCTGACTGGGGAACAAACATTCTCCGGCAGGGCGTTAATCTACAGATAATGCCTGCTGAAAAATGAGTCTGTGACTTCATGGCAGCATATCAAGCTGCCATGGAGCTCAGATTGAAAATAACCTAACAATCACCATTATTTTACATTTGCTAAACAGGGTTTTTGCTGTTTAATGAGTGTAAAATATATTTGAAAAAAAATTTAAAAAGTGTGAGTGCGTGTTTATATGTGTGTGTGTGGGTGTATATGCGCATGTTAGTGAGAATGAGCCTGATCGAGGTGTTATTTTACACTCACTAAACAGTACTTTTGCTGTTTAGTGAGTATAAAAACTAAATAAAACAGAATGAGTGTGTGTTTGTTTCTTTGTGTGTGAGTGAATGCATGCTTGCTGCATGAAAGTGAGGTGTGTGTGAGTGAGAGAGAGAGTGTGAAGAGTGAAACCGATTGAGCTGTGGCAGCAACAGCAGTTTAGAGATTTGCGTACCTCTCGACATCTTAGCTTAAGATATCTGGATAAAGCCTAAAATAAATCGGGAACAAAGGTGGAAAATAGGAACACATTTTAAACACTGCATTTATAAAATCACGAAATTGCTTGATTAATAGGATTTGTGTTAGCATGCATTTTCTAAAGCGCACGTGTGTGTGTGTGTGTGTGTGTGTGTGTGTGTGTGTGTGTGTGTGTGTGTGTGTGTGTGTGTGTGTGTGTGTGTGTCTCTGTGTATGAAAGAGTGAGATCAATCCTGAAATAAAGAGGGAACAAAGGCTCAAAAATAATAATAGATTTTAATTATAGTTCTTATAAAATTACAAAGTTGCTTAAACAAAAGTTTTTGTGTTAGCATTAATTTTCTGAAGGAAATAAAGTCTGAAAGTCAAATCTACATCATTATTTAGTGACTTCAGTCTGAATGACTGGCAGCAAACCACACATTTCAGGAGTAAGGGACCAAAAAATAAGGTAAGTATCTGGATATTTTTTTAAATGTTATATTCTGGATGTAAAATGCATTCTCCAGCACCATTTACATATACTACAGCAACTATGAAACATTGGGTGGACTAACTATTTTACATCAAAAAATATATAAACAATATAGTAATAAAAAAATAATAAGCAAGTAAGTAAAACACAACAATTTTACAGACAGCCCATTCTCTAAGCACAATAATGCCATCCAAGGTGTATGTTATTGCAGAAAGAACTCCCTTCCAAGGGTATAGAGACCCTCTACCTGTGGAGTTAGGCCTCAGAACACCCCTGGCCATGTATTATTTCCACAATAACACACACTCTGTTAAGCATTATTGCTTGCAAAACTCTGAAGGGCTTGACGCCCAAACTTGTCTTTTAGTCAGCTCAGCTTGAGTTGTCTGACAGCTTGGGTGCATATGAGATGCCCTGAGGCTTTAGAAGCTGGCCGGCTGTTATATCCTTGGCAGGCATGCAATAATATTATTATTGTTCAAATTAAAAGTTGTTTTGCTATTAGAAAATTGGCACATAAAACTGAAGGAGCTTCAAAAAGAAAGACTTCCACTTTGGCAGGTAAATAATTAAGTGGGAGTCACAATTTATTGAAGTACAGGTGTAAACATTATGATTTAAAGAAATTTAAGTGAAAAGATGCTTCATTAAAGAGGCTTCCTGCAAGGGAGATACAGTCACAACAAAGTGGATTATAACAAGAGGGTAGATATAGGGGGCAGGGCAGAACTCAGGTACAGGGGTGGAGCATACCTCTCAAATGTCCAGATTTTTGGCGCATATTTTTTGGTCTGTTTGTCATAAAATTTGTGATCTTTTGGCAAATCTCTGGGATGACCTGATGCTTGAAGTCACTAAATAATGACATACATTTGAGTTTCAGACATCAAATCCTTCAGAAAATGTATGTTAAACAAAGCCTATTACTCTAGCAACTTTCTAAGTTTATAAGGGTAATTTTTAAAATATGTCCCTATTTTTGGGCCTTTGTCTCCCAATTTTGTCACGCTCTGTCCAGATTTCTTGCACTGTGAGGTTGAGAGGTATTGGGTGGAGTATTCCCCCCTTGAAGAATATTATCTGAAAACAAGTCATTGGATGTAATTTCAACCAATTTTGTCAGTTAAAATGGTGCTCACTGAATTAGCATTTAAGAAATAGCCAAAGATACAGCACCTACTTATAATGTTATGGCATACAATACTTCTGTAGTTTCTTTAGTGAAGGTGCATACTTAGGGGGGTTTCCTAATTTTCCCAATGAAA
Source organism: Protopterus annectens (assembly GCF_019279795.1). NCBI lineage: Eukaryota > Metazoa > Chordata > Ceratodontiformes > Protopteridae > Protopterus > Protopterus annectens. Next base: position 407,953,234 of record NC_056730.1, on the reverse strand, counting down.
AGATTTTTACTAAATGCCATATTTTCTGGTTGAAATATTAGAATATACTATGCATTTCTTTGCAGACACAATCTAATAATTTTAAATGATGCTTTTTTTGTAGGTCCACAATATTTTATCATAAAATTAACACCACTGAGAAGGCCTAATTACTAATTAGTTAGAAAACAAAAAATGTGGTTTATTTTCTAATTTAACATCATAAAATTAACACCACTGAGAAGGCTTAATCACTAATTAGTTAAAAAACAAAGAATGTGGTTTATTTTCTCATTTAACAAGATGATAGGTTTTCAGACTACCTCCATATAGTGAATTAAAAATTAGTTATGTATAGAAATATTAAGTGTTTTACAAGCAGACAGTACATATGACAGATTTTCTGTTTTGTTTTCTAAATAATGAATAGTAAATTAACTGTAATGGAAACACTTGCAACATTACAATGGTAACAAGATTTGAAGTAGTTATTCAAGGAGTTTTTTTGCCTGACATAGATTGACTAACTGATGCCGTCAGGTAGTTTATATGGGTAGCATATGTTATTTATTTTCATGAACAAGGTTACAAAATGGATAACAGTAATTATATACATAATTGTAGTAATAACAGAACTCAGTTAAAATTCTAAGTCTCATTATATAGCTCCAAAAATAAAAGACTCCGTGATTCATCTTTATCACTTCTTCTTTTCTTCTTCTTTTGGCTTTTCCTGGTTAGGGGTCACCACTGCGGACAACCTGTTTCCATTTCTTCCTGTCCTCTGCATCTTGCCCTGTCACACCAACCACCTACATGTGGTCTCTCACCACATCCATAAACCTTATCTTAGGCCTTCCTCTTTTCCTCTTACCTGGCAGCTCCATCCTTAGTATCCTTTTCCCAATATACCCAGCATCCCTCCTCAGCACATGTCCAAACCAATGCAATCTCGCCTCTCTGGCTTTGTCTCCAAACTGTCCAACCTGGGCTGACCCTCTAATATACTTATTCCTAATCCTGTCTACCCTTGTCACACCCAGTGCAAATCTTAACATCTTTAACTCTGCCACATCCAGCTCTGACTCCTGTCTTTTTGTCAGTGCCACTGTCTCCAACCCATATAACATAGCTGGTCTCACTACCCTTTTGTAGACCTTCCCTTTCACTCTTACTGGTACTCGTCTGTCACAAATCACTCCTGACACTCTTCTCCACCCACTCCACCCTGCCTGTACTCTCTTCTTCACCTCTCTTCCACACTCGCCATTACTCTGAACTGTTGATTCCAAGTATTTAAACTCATCCACCTTTGCCATCTCTACCCCCTGCATACTCACCATTCCTCTATCCTCCCTTTCATTCACACACATATATTGTCTTAGTACGGCTGACCTTCAGTCCTCTCCTCTCTGGAGCATATCTTCACTTCTCCAGGGTCTCCTCATCCTGTTCCCTACTATCACTACATATCACAATGTCATCTGCAAACATCATAGTCCACGAGGACTCCAGTCTGATCTCGTCTGTCAACCTGTCCATCACCAGTGCAAATAAGAAAGGGCTCAGAGCTGATCCTTGATGTAATCCCACCTCCACCTTAAACGCATCTGTCACTCCCACTGCAGATCTCACCACTGTCACACTACCCTTGTACATATCCTGTACCACTCTTACATACTTTTCTACCATTCCTGACTTCCTCATACAATACCACAACTCCTCTCTAGGCACCCTGTCATATGCTTTCTCTAAGTCCACAAAGACACAATGCAACTCCTTCTGACCTTCTCTGTACTTTTCCATCAACACTCTTAGAGCAAACATTGCATCTGTAGTGCTCTTTCCTGGCATGAAACCATACTGCTGATCACTAATCATCACCTCTCTTCTTAACCTAGCTTCCACTACTCTTTCCCATAATTTCATGCTGTGACTGATCAGTTTTATCCCTCTGTAGTTACTACAGCTCTGCACATCACCCTCATTCTTAACAATCGGTACCAAAACACTTTTTCTCCACTCCTCAGGCATCCTTCACTTTCCAAGATTTCATTAAACAATCTGGCTAAAAATTCCACTGCCATTTCTCCTAAACACCTCCATGCTTCCATAGGTATGTCATCTGGACCAACAGCCTTTCCATTCTTCATCCTCTTCATAGCTATCCTTACTTCCGCCTTACTAATCCATTGCACTTCCTGATTCACTATCCCCACATCATCCAGCCTTCTCTCTCTCTCATTCTCTTCATTCATCAGCCCCTCAAAGTACTCTTTCCATCAGTTCAACACATTCTCCTCGCTAGTGAGTACATTTCCCTGATTATCCTTTATCACCCTTACCTATTGCACATCTTTCCTAGCTCTGCCCCTCTGTCTAGCCAATTGGCACAGGTCCTTTTCTCCCTCCTTAGTGTCCAACCTTTCCTACAAATCTCTACACGCCTTAACCCTAGCCTTTGCCACCTCTCTCTTTACTATGCATCTCATCTCCTTATACTCTTGTCTACTTTCTTCATCTCTCTGACAATCCCACTTCTTCTTCGCCAACCTCTTTCTCTGTATACTCTCCTGTACTTCCTCATTCCACCACCAGGTCTCCTTGTCCTCCTTCCTCTGTCCAGATGTCACACCAAGCACCCTTCTAGCAGTCTCTCTTACTAGCTCTGCTGTAGTTATCCAGCTATTTGGTAACACTTCACTGCCACCCAGTACCTGTTTTAACTCTTCCCTGAACTCCACCTCACAATCACCCTTTTTCAATTTCCACCATTTGATCCTTGGTGCTGCCCTCACACTCCTCCTCCTCTTCTTGATCACCAATGTCATTCTACAGACCAGCATTCTATGCTGCCTAACTACACTACAAGGAATTGAAAATAAAACATTCAATCAGACAGAAAATGTTCAGAAAACATTTAACATCTGAACTAGAAATCATCTGCTTCTAGCTAAATATATATATTATGCCAGTAGTGTTTCTAGCTTTTAAGCCCAAAATAGCATTTCAGAATCCTACAGGCAACGCAGTACAGCCTGAACTCTCTTCTTCAAGGGGATCCTCCTGTAGCGAAAGCAATAACTCTTGTATTTTCTGTAACTTTTCTTTTTAATTAACAGTTGGGCAGGTCCTCCATTAATGTTTCCAATCAGGAACTCCTGTGGATTTAGATTCACTTTTAGAACATGCTTTCTTATTTTCACAGCTATACACTTCTTGATGGATTGAGAGGGGGATAAGAGACAGACAGAGAGAGAGAGGGAGAGGGAGAAAATAAGCCCAAATATGCTGTTATTCAAATAAGGCATCATCATCATCATGTGATTTCCTGCAACAGCTTCTTCAAACAGTACACTTTACAAAGTGCATCTATTTGTTGAACCCGGTTTATCTTTACTCCTAAACTATATTAAGTTTTCACAGTAGTGAATACAGTTATATACCATTTTACACATTTTCTTTCCCATATTACATTTTACTGGAAAAGTAAGTAAGTCAAATGTAGCTACTTTTACTTCTATCATTTAAAAACATGGTGACATACATTTTAATTTATATATCTCTAATACAACTAGCTCACATACATTCTTCTTTGGAAGAATAACATTTTCCTAGCCTATTACATTACTCCTAACAAAAACTGTAAAGCATCACATTTGCTGGTGGATTGAGGATTCCACCTCTACAAGGAGCCAGGCAACAGCAGAGTCCCTCAGGGATAAGTCCTGTAACTGGTCCTTTCTGGCATCTCCTTCACTGAAGTCAAGGCCAACATCAAGGGCCTCTGGCACACCACATTTGCAGATGATTGCAAATTAGGAGCAGTCATAAAATCCCCCACAAATACCAATGTTCTCTAAAAAGGGCTGATATAAATAACTGTTGTTAGAGTCATGGACTAAATCTAAATGCTAAGACATGCATAATAGTATCCTTTGGGAAGTCAGCCACCCACTGGTAACTACCATATTGACAACACACCCCTAAGAGTTGACCCAACAGTTAAGGACTTGGAGACACACACAGACAGCAATCTAGCATTTGACCATCATGTGTCTATAGTAGTCAGGAAATTATTATATGTTGTGCAACTTATAATCAAAGGTATGGCATTTAGGTCTCTAAGGAGGTCATTGTTCCACTTTATTTGGCACTCATCAGACCTACCATTGAGTACAATGCCCCCTTTGATATGTACCTGACCAGGCACATACAATAACTGGAATGTCCTTGAGGTTCCTCACTAAAATACAGGGTGTAAATGACATGACCTGTGCAGACCACCTTAAAGCTATCCCCGTATTCTGTCTCCTATAGGCTTCTGAAGGAAGATCTACACCTGGCATATAAGGCATCATTGGATCCCACTCTAATGGACCTTCTGCATATCCATAAAACAAACAGCACCAGAATTACCCATTCTGAAGATTAAAACCTTGACTGTGATATAAACAGGGCCTGCTGGTGGGACAGGTATGTATCCCAGAGACTACCCCTTCTCTGGAACAGGTTCCGCATCCATGTGAAGTAGAGTTCTTTCCTAACCCAATTCATATGTTACTTGGGCAACTGGAGGGGGGACTGGAAATTCACCACTAGTTTGGCACCTATGTCTCTAATGGACTCAAGCAGCCTGTAAATGGTTCATCTCCCAGCCGTCTGCTTGTAAATGTTTCATCTCCCAAGCCCCTGCTTACACTACCAATGGTACTGGAACTTGTCAGAGAGTAGGGGTACATGGCTACACTTAAAAAGGTCCCAGTGGTCATTAGCCTAGTACACATCAACTTACCAGTTGCAAGATTAAATTCAACATTTATTTCCACATTCTCTGCTTTAATATGTCATTATTTTGTTTTCTGAGCTCAAATCATTTGGAAAGTTCTAATAAACAAAACTGGTTTGCTTAAGGATCACTTTTTGGTGCTTAACTGTATCAACATTCTGTGATTTACGTATTTTTGCAATATATTTCAGCTTACTATATTTCTTACAACATATTTCATAAGCATAATATTTTGAACTGCTCCATACTTAGTACTCATGATTCTGTGTTCTGTACCACAATTTTTTTGGTGTTTGGCAGATCTCAGCATTTTGAATTCAACAGTATTATCTTTTACAGTATATTTAGTGCAATGAACATTCTCTTTAGTCATGTGCTTTGTCAGCTCTGCAACCATCTAAAGACATTTTGAAAATGAAATAATGATTTCCAAGCCATATTTTCCTTAATGATATGCTACACAAAATGTTATCCATTACTAAGTCTTCATAATCACCAAATTCCTAAGACTGCACATATCAAGCAGACAAGTGAAATGCTATACATTTCATATAATATTTTATATTTGATTGCAATAGTTTCATATTTTCTATTACTGTATTAAATATGTTTCGGCAACATTATCAGATTGAAAAGGAATTGTATTTAACAATATTTTCTTACAGAGCATAAGTCTTAGGTTTGATTAACCTGTGTCTGTGGCACAGAGGGATAAAGTCCTGAGTACAGCCCAGGCAAACTGAGTTCAAATTGTGTCTCTTGTGTTTGGTACTGCAAGGGAAAATGGGCTGAATAGCAAACTGAGACATGGAAAATATTCCGGTGTAACGCATTCCATTCCTTCCACTCAAATGGTAAGGTCATTATGAGAAAACAGTCAGTACTGAAACCACCTCAGGTCTCCCTTGAAAAGGATCCACTGGTTATAACAGAATTTAATACCTTAATGCTTAGATTTCTTTGAAACCCCAACAAACCTAGATTGCCGCTAAATCATCATTTAAGAAGTTGTACTTATGAGGGAATAGGATTTCCTGATTTAGAATTATATTCCTTATCTACCATTATAAAGAGAATAAGAAGTTATGTACCTACCATAACCGAGTCACTTTTACCAGCTCGAGGCAGCCCCATATCCCATGATGCAAGTAGTACCAGTACCCAGATCGTTTGGTAACACAAAGGGGCAATAGCACCAAGCATAAAAATACTTCCCAAAGGAAAAAGAAACAACAGATGTAAAACCATGTCTGAATGGTCTTCTTCAGCTTAGCCAGTTTCTACAAGGTCTGTACCTCTATCCTGGGTGGCTCAATGGAACAACTTCTTGAGGACTGTAGAGCCAAAACTGGCTCTGTCCTGAGGCCAAGTCCGACAAGGTCACTTTAGAAACAGGAAGGCCTTTTTTTATTATCATATAGGAAAAAAAAAGATCAGATTTTCTTTCTTTTTTTTTTGTCTGTCCAATATATATCTAGTGACGTGGTGGACATCAAGATATCCTCAAAGATACTCTGTCTTTGTGAAAACCAAATAGGGGGTCGTCGAAAAACTCTAAAGAGCATGAACACCAGACTCCCTCAATGTAATAGCCACTAAAAAAAAAAAAGTTTTCAAGAAAGATGTTTCAGGGAACAAACAAGAGGCAGCTCAAGGGAGAAGAAGAAGAATCAAGGAGATCAGCACTAGATTTAGATCCCACTGGGAGGAGGAGGATTTAGTTTAGAGGGGAAATTTTTCAAGAAGGCCCCTGCAGAGCCTATGGGATATACATATGATTCATGCACTCTACACTCTCACATGAAGAGAGGAGATAGCCTGACTCTGACTGACTGTGAAGAAAGATAGCCTGCATGAAAAATCTCTGCTAAGAACTGCCTGAACAGCCAGTAAGGGGCAATGAGAATCAATTTGGCTCCTCTCAAAAAGCTAGCTTTCTGGATCACCTGAGGATCAGAATGGAGGGAGGGGCATAGAAGTCCCCTGGCCAATCCTGGGTGGGTCAGAGCCGCCTCTGGGGGGATGGCCTGATAGAGAAGAAGGGAAGAATTTGCTGTTTTGAAAAATCTCTTCCGCTATAGACTGCTTGAGACCACCACTGTGGGCATGGAGGATACTCTGCTCAATCTGTCCGCTATAATGTTGGTTTTCCCAGGGATATGCGCTGCTACCAGACCGAAGAGAGAGATCGGAGATCGCCAAAGTCTGGGGGAAGAAAGTCGCTGAGGGCTTGCAACGCTAAGCACTGCTGCTCATCTCCAGGACATTTATGTGCAGATGGTACTTGAAACGCTGCCATGTCCCATGAACCATCCTGCCCTGCTGATAACCCCCCCCCCGATCAGGAGGCATCCGTGGGTGACAGTGCTATCGGGGACGGAGGTACAAAGCACCTGCCTTGGTGAACCTGAGACTACGATGTGATCCAAGAGAGCAAGATGTTTGTTGTGTGTCTGTCTCACAGAATCTGGTAACGTGTTTGGTTTGGCTGATGTGAACCACTGTGAAGAAAGCATCCACTGAGAAGGCGCATGTAGAAACGAGCAAGAAGGGAAGAAGAGAGTAATGGTGAGACCATGAGACTTCAATACCCTTCCTTCTTGCTGGCCAGAATTGCTGTGACTGGCCAGAATGATCCTGAAACTATGTCTTGAAGCTGCTGACATTCTGTAAGGGTTCTGTAAGGTGCCACAGTAAGTTTAAGTTTGTGCCTGAAGGTAATATGATAGACTGGCAGGGCTGTAAGGATGTTGAAGTTCAAGTTGATTGAGATGCCTAAAAGAGAACAAAGGTGTCTTGTGTAATCCCTGCTGGCTTGGTGGCTGACAGGAGCCAGTCGTCGAGAGACCACTGCCATGCATTTGGTGAACACTCTGGGGCTGTAGTGAGACCAAAGGGCAGGCTCTTGAAACTGAAGTGACTGGACCCCCCTGAGTGGAGAAGAAATCTCCGAGAGCCTGTGAATTTTGATGAGTGATAGATAGATGCATCCTGAAGATTGAGTCCAGTTGTCCTGTCCTTCTGTAAGAAGATTGAAATTGAACCATGAGATTCGAACCTTTGTCTCAGACTTGTGACTGACAGAGTCTGAGGACAGCCGGGCAACACCTCAGGGATGCTGAAAGGGCTATCAGAGAGAGGTCCCACCCTTCTGTCCTTGGGATAAGGGCTAGAAGGGGGGGAAAACGGACCAACAGCAGAGCAGAGTCTTGCCCTCCTGCTCGCACCTGGTGGTCAAGGTTTCCTCACCTAAGGGCCAAAAAGCTGACCCCCATCAAAGGAGAATTTGTGGAAACCTGAGGCGGAGGATCTCTGGGTCCTGTAGCAAGAAGTGGCAGAGATCATGTCACAGGTACTACAGAGGGGGGAGGAAACACCGCCAGACTGCTGATACCAGGCAGGTGCCAGTTTCATCTTCATCAGCTCCACATGGTGCCGAAAACACACACACACACACACACAAAATGACACTAACAAAATTAAAGGAGACAGGGAATTTCTGTCAGAAAGGGTATAAAATAAAGTAAACTATCAATACAAGCAAGAATGAAGGCGAGATTGACAACTTAACATTTACTTTTTTGGGCAAATAGCAATTACACTGCTAAATGGAAAGACATACAAGAGAGTATCTGTTTAAAATCTAACCATCTAATACATACATGACATATTAAGACAATCAATAACTTTCTCTTGTTATTAAACTATTAAATTTTGGAAAATCAAAACCAACTAATACATTTTTCTTATATCTCCATGATATCCATCAACTTTGGAAAGTATGTACACAAAAATCTAGACTATAAAGCTTGGCTGTTATTAACATTCCTTATAGCATATATACAAAATAATATAAGTACTTTCAACATAACCAGAATATCTGCTTTTAAAGAAAAAAATCTAATACTTTGGCATCAGTTAATGGACAAAGAAAAGTTACATTCTTTAGATTTTATTTTAAAAATTAATTTAAATAATGAAATGGGGTTAGATATTCAAAACTGTAGATACTCAACAGGGAAAAGAGTAAACTTAATGCAATCCCCCCCTCCCAAAAAAACGTTCCAAAATTTGTAGAATTCCTAATTATTTTGATGCATCAAAATATTACAGAAAAAAAGACTTCTATCTAAAATCTATAAGATAATTAAAAATAATACACAATACTACAAAGGAAATTATTGGGATTATTTTAAATCCATTAATAATTATTACCCAAATGAGGATGAAAAAAATATTATCATCCTCTAAACAAACCACTTCATCCTTAAACTAAAAACTATTTGCATGGAAATGTATGCATAAAGCATTCATTACACCGCATAAAATTAAGCTAATGTCTAAAAAACTGTTGGATGCTGGAGATGTAAGTTGAACAAAGGAGATTGGCAGCATATGATTTTTTAATGCACTGTGATTAAACCATTTTGGAATGATATTGATTCTTTTTTACAGGATCTATTCAGTGATAATTTTGCATGAAATAAATAATTAATCTTATTTAATACCCTAATTCCTTCATGTGTGAAAAAAATAAATCATTTTCTTCTTTGGACTCTCTTGTCAATCATAAGGAAAGTGATCACCAAAAATTGTAAAAGTGAATTGACTCCATCAACAAAAAAAAAATTCTTAACATTGCAGCTGAAGTTTGCCATCTAGAGCTATTGTCAATCAAGGAAAGAACAACCTGAACCACCACTACTTATACTTCGTGGACGAAACTCAAGCAACTGTTAAATACACAGACATTGAATAATTAGAAATGAAAGACAATTTCATAAACTAATTGAATTTTTCAACCTTTTTACCTTAGTAGACACCTTGTAAATAGTCGTTTTTGTTATTTTTTTCTTGTATTATTTGTTTTCTTCTTTATCTATTCAATTTCTATACATATTGTGATGTTACATTTTATTTATTTGTAAATCTTAATAAAAATATTTAGAAAAAAAAGGAAAATGATCCACTGGCCTAGTGGGATTAATCCAGTCAAATAAGGAAATAAGGACAGATAGATAGACAGACAGACAGATAGATAGATATAGACAGATAGATACATAGTTAGCTAGATCAAAAGCACTCCTCTGCAGCATTATGGGATTACTCCAGAAGTCTATGGTGTTATCCCAGAAATCTTGATCTCCTTACTTGCCTGGACATGGGCTAGAGCTAGTGTGAGGGTGTCTGTGTCATGTTTGCTAGACCATGCAGAAGATGTTCTGTGAGCAGCTGATGGTCATTTGTAGGGAGCCAGAAATACCACAGAAAAAACTGATTTAGGTCCTGTTTGAGGTGTATAGCATTTGGAGCTTGCATGCCCATTCTGTATCTGTAGAGGTTCTGTTGGGGTCCCTGTTTTCCTTCCACATCTCAAAGAAATGCAGGTAGGTGAACTGACAATGTATAATATGTTTCTAGGTGTATAAGCAGCTTGTGAATGTGTGCGTACATACTGTGAATGGATGGCATTCTAACTCTGAGCAGTACTGGTTCCTGACTTATGCCTGTTATTTGTTAGAATGGATTCCACCTTCCCCTGACTGAATATACAGATTACTGATATGACTGAATACAAACTCTTAATCCTTCTTCATTTTCCCTTAAATGAAAAAATGGCATTTGTCTCATGGAGACTTTTTCAGTGACCTCTGCTGCTGAAATGTAGTGACAAAAATGACTCACAAAATGAGTTTTCATTCCACAGTGTTTTTCAGCTAACTGGCACCATATAATCACAACAACTTTATTATACAGTCTTTGTACTGCACAGTCCTGTTCTTACTGTTTGCAGACTTTTTAATTTCTGTGAATCTGATATACCATAGTTTGAAAAATTGTGAAAAATCTTCCATTTTTTCAGAAATTAGCCATTTTCAATGTATTTTAAAATAAATATGAAAAAAATGCTGTTGTCTTCTGCTTTGATGACAGAAAAGTGTGGTACTTCTGATACATCTTAGCTTGTTGTAAGCACAGGTTAGGGAAATAAGGCCTGTATCATACCTAATGTATTGCTGTTAAACCAGTGCAGCTGACTCCTCTGATGCTGTGCTGTTGATTGAATACTTTCATGCTCAGCCAATGACCTTAACATTACTGTGGTTGTTGCTGTTGGAGACTTAGTCTTACTGATTTAGTTTGAACTTGTATGTCAGCATTGCCCACAACTAGCTCCGAAAAGTGAGGGCTCTCTGAATCTTCACCATGCTCCCTTATTTTACCTATAATATACAGACTACCTGCAGTTACTATACAGCACTGTGACTGTAAGTGTTTGTTTTGGAAAGGCTTACTGTCTGTTTTGTTAAGCTCCTTTGAATCACCCTCTATAAACTAGAAACTGCCTGAGTGGCCGTTGTTTGCATTGTGACTACTTAAGTGGTTTAAAAGTCACAGTGAAGCTGCAGCTGTTGGTGGTGGTGACTTACTTTTAGTGATTTAATTTTAGATGTGGGTGAGGATTATCCTTGCTTAGGTTTCTACCATGGCCCTTTATTTCCCCTGTAAACTGGCAGCTGCCTGTTAGCAGCTGACATTTGCATCATGATTGACTACGTAAGTATTATGCAGTCAGAGTGCATGTGCCACTGCTGGTGGTAGAGACTTTATTTATTTATTTAATGACATTTGTTAACCGGGTTTGTCCAACTGGGCTTGTGGCCCATTTTCAGTGGAGACCCGAAGAGAAAAGCTCCAGTAGTACATTTTAAAACAAGTACAATTTTAAACAATATTGATATAATAGCAGTTATAGCAAAATGATTCACATATGTTAGGTTACATGCATAAAGTTAAAGTTGCATTAAAAAGAAGCTAAGTAACAATTTTACATTGATATAGTTCAATAGGTCAACAATAAACAGTTTTGTTTGTATAAAATTATGCAAATGCATAGTAGACACATTGGAGAGAGAGGTGTAATAAGGTACTAAGTATGGTCCTTTTGAGGGTACATAAAAGGAAGGAAGACTAGGTAGGGTCATGGCAAGGGCAGGTTGTGGAATTATGGACTTATTTTGCTAATTTAATTTTTGACTTTTGAGTTCACCATTGCACCTATTTAATTTTGAAAAGCTTCACTGATTATTATACCATACTGCCTTGTTTTCCTCTTTAAACTAGGAACTGCTTACAACTAACCAAGAGTATGGGAGCAGTGGCATGTGTTGTGCAAGTTCCCAAGGACATAAAAACATGTCTTTGAGTCACAATGTGACATGCATGACAAAAGTAGATGGAGTAGTTTTAAAAACCCAAAAACAAGCATTTTGTAAGTCAATATTTTTTACGTAACAAAATATCACTGTACTGCATTTATATAATGAGTATGTTTTTGAGTCTTTTCTGCAAATAATGTTAGACATTAAGAGTTACTCTACAAAATATTTTGCAAGATGCTTTAGATTCTGGAAGAGTTAATAGCTGGCTGCTTAGGACTGGGTTTGTCTTAAGATTGTGATTAACAGATTTTTTTTTTTAGTTTTATACATTTGTTAACCAGGGAAGCCCACTGGATGCAAATGTCCTTTTGCAGGAGTGACCTGGGAGCACTAACTGGTTAAGTGATTTGCTCACAGTCACACACAAGGCAAATGGACATTGAAGGAATCTAGGTCTGTACTTTTGGTTACAGGAAGCAGCTCATTAGCAGTGTGAAGACTAAATCCTCTGTAGTAACTACAGACCTACATGCTTATGATTCATGTTAATTGAAGGTATCAGAAATATGCACCGAGTGACTGGCAGGCTGGTAAAATATAAAAATGTAAGCTTTCATTAATGATTATATAAAGTGACAAGTTAATTTTTGCAGGTGTAACATAAACTTGTATAGGTTCATAGGTTTATACTAAGCAAGTGGTATATCACACATTGCCAGCTATGCAATAGAAGAACCCATGAAGATAAAGTAATAGTTCAGATAATGAGCAAGCAGTTCAGAACATACATATCCAGCCCCCAGCACAGCCACCTTTGGGGCTGTGAACGTGCAGTGGTGACTGCCCATGGGTGGGGACCTCAGTCCCACTGTATCCATTTGGGGGTTCATGGGCTTCGGATTCCCAACAACCCTCCCCATCAAAGGTGTTTAACCCCGCATGTGTCATATACCACCCCTGTCTGCTGTCTTGTTTGTCTTGTCTGCCTGCAAATGCAACGTATCCTACCCAATCTACCTCCCCAAACATACCTACAGCCCTTCCCCAACATCCCACTCTCACCTTAAAAAAAAAAAAACGGGCATCTGTTCCACAAAAAAAATCATTGTCCCATACATAGCTCTACATTTTGCCCCATGTACAGTGAAATTATCAATCTACCCACAGATTACTCTACAAATGTCTGTCGTCAACACCCCTCCTTGTGGGGTGTGAGGCTGTAAATTCCAAATTCTATACATTATTCATAGTGTGTTGCTGAAGAAGAAATGTAGAGCTATGGTCATTTTCTACACCCATCCTGCACATCCCTAGCTGGTTTTCCTAATGTTTTACCCCCTGCTTGTCCCCATTTCACCACTTTCCTATCACCCTTTTTTCTTTTCTTTAATTAAAATTAGCGCGGGTGTAAGTGGGAGTAAGCTCCGCTAAGTGAAGCTAAGAGGACTTAACCATCTGTTAGCATCACTTAGCTTTGCTCACAACTGCGCAAACCCGCTTACAACTGCTTAAAAGTGCTTTAATCACTCTGTCTCTATCAGCCCTTGTTCTTCCCAGCAGCAAAATAATCAGCCTTGCCAAGTCTTGAACCCAGGAACCTGTGCACTTCAATCACAGCAATGTACTACTACACCATCTAAACTTTAAGAATTTGCAGTGCTTTTATAAACATATCATTCATTATTGTCAGTTAACATGAATGAAAAAAAAGTCATCACTACCAAGTCTTGAACCCAATACCCTGTGCACTAAAATCACAGCAATATACCTCTACAATATCTGAGCTTTAGGAATTTAAAATGTTTTAACAAACATATCACGCACTACAGTCATTTAACATAAGGGAAGAATACATATTCGTAGTACTCTTATATACATATACAGGTATAGATAAATGCTTGCATATATATAAATATATATAAACATATATGTATATATATATATGTGTATATATATATATATATATATATATATATATATACATACACACACACACACACACACACACATATATATATATATATATATATATATATATATATATATATCAAACCAAACTCTTACTGAAAGACAGCTGCAAAAAGCCTGACAAAGTGGGGGGATAAAGGGCAAACAATAGTGACATATTTGAAATATGGCTGTTATACACGTATAAGTTAAGTCTTCTAGAGTAGCATGGTTTGATCTAACATATATTTTCTGATAGATTCCAGGTCTGAAACATAAATGATTGTCATCATTTACTGATGTCAATGCTCATATCATCCCAGTGATTTGTCAGAAACCCACAGCTGTTATGGTGAACAGACCAAACACATGAGCCACACATCTGGACAGTGTCTAGACATCTGGACAGTGGAGAGGTATGACTGCAGTCATGTAACAGAAGAGAAAAAACACTGAGAGCTGCCAACCATTTCACCTAACACCTTCTGAACCACAGTAAGACCAACACAACACTACCCCAAATCATCTCTGGAGAATTACCCATGTTTTTGCAAATATATCATTGCACTACAGGGAAATTGTCCACCCACACCCATTCGCACCACAGTCACAGCAACATACCAGTACCCCAAATGAATTCTAGAGTATAACGACTGTTTGAACAAACATATCCTGATTGTCAGTCACACACTACACTGATATACACTTCCGCAACTCACAGTCTACTGGGAATTCTGAGGTGTTACAGAAAACTTTTCCATCTGCCCCTACAAACATATACACCTGATTGACCACCAGCAACTGTAGCAGCATGCACAGTCAGATAGAAAAGGATCTATGACACTCACATCTGCTACTCGTCACAGTCAGCCCAACAAACATTTACACACAACACTGCTACACAGTCTTGACAGCCTTTTGTCAATGGCAAGACATAAATAACTCTCAACTGTACAGATTTCCACAGAATGTCCAGGGAGTGGGACCATATTTATGGCCACTGCCGCATAACACGTCCCGGGAGTCTGCTAAGTCACTGGAATTATATCAGGAGTGAAGTCACTAAATAATGATATACCATACCTCTGAACCTCTTACTGCAAGACATCTGGACAAATCCTGACATACCTGGGGACAAGGGGCCGAAAAGAGGGACATATCTGACATAATGGTGTTACAAACTGAAACTGTTCCCAGTGTTACATGGTGTGTTGTAACACAACATCCCTGAAGGATATGATGTTTGAAATACAAATGGATGTCAACATTTACTTATTACAATCTTCGCATTATCCTACTGAGTTCTCAAAAAGAAATTGTTGGAGGAACAGACCAAACATAACAGGCAAACCTCTGGGCAGTCTTGTGGACATATGGACAGTTGAGAGGTTTGTCAGAGACATATCACTGTCAGACATCAAGTCATGCAGAAAATGCATATGTAGACAAACACTGTTAATCTAGCAATCTTCTATGTGTATAACAGCAATACTTACAATATGTACCAAATTCTGGAACTTTGTCCCCCATGTTATTGGACTGTCTCTATAGTTCTTATTCTGAGAAGTATTTCTACCTACCATCTGTGAAGCTGTATGCCCCCACACCTCCATAATGTCCCCTCACAGGCAAGGAAAAGGGGCAAGGTCCACATGAAGGCCTTAATTATA
The DNA here is from genome assembly GCF_019279795.1 of Protopterus annectens. Taxonomy (NCBI): domain Eukaryota; kingdom Metazoa; phylum Chordata; order Ceratodontiformes; family Protopteridae; genus Protopterus; species Protopterus annectens. Next base: position 407,937,686 of record NC_056730.1, on the reverse strand, counting down.
GCACTGTGTTGCTATGGCATTGACTAATGGAAAGACAACGCAGCTGCTCTGGATGCAAGTAACAAGCGGGAGACACTGACTGGTGCACAGACCATCACCTGCTCATCAGCATTACCTACAAAAGGCAAGCTGCTGCCTATGCAACACAGGTCTGAACCCATCTACACAAAGACAGACTGTGACTACACAAATCTAAACATTTGCATAATTCTGAGGAAACTCTTCAGCACTATAACAGGTATGTCAATCACTTAAGCATGTAATGGAATGCAGAAGAGGGATGCAATAATGTCAAATAGGAAGTTAAACACTAGGTCACAACAAAACCTGCTGGACTCACATGCTGCTGTCTGGCACCTATGGCCATTCCTGTTGGCCCTGTTTGCAGTGACATAGATCACAGCTCTGGCCCCTGAGTCACCCCAGCAAAGGTCAGCTCATGTATGACTACTACTGGAGTGTCTGTTGTCCAATACTGACTGTGACACTGCTAGTCCACCTACCTGGGATGTTGTAAATATTCATATGTTACCAGTGAATGCTACTATGATAAATATCCTTGTCTTACACATGTAAGAGACTTATATAGGGTATGTGCATAGTAAACAACAGGTGCATAAGTGTGTGTTGAACTGTAAGTTATATACTGAGCCCATACCTGTCAACTGTTCAGAGTTTTGCAGACTGACCACATGTTTGCCTCATATTTGTAGTCAATGCCTCATACAGTTGTGTATTGTCTGGCAAATCACTGGCAACCCATTAAAGACTGAAGTCATAACATAATAGCATACATTTGAATGCCAGATGTCATATCCTATGGAGTAGACCTGTGAATGTGAAACTGCCTTCATTAGCAACTAAGTGTGTTACAGCTAGATGTATAAAGTGTCACTACTTTCCAGCCTTTGCTCACCAGTGATGTGTGCCTTTGTGCAGATGTCTTGCTCTAACAGGAGCTAGGTGTCTTAGCATGAAACCCAAGTCAATGCAAGCGTACCTTGTCCTGTAGGATGCTGACATTTGGGCAGTCACTGACACCTGCTTTGGAGCTGTGGAGAGCAGACTAACCTTGCCAGGTTAGTCTTCCCATCTTAGGTTTAGACCCCAAATGGAGAGCTGCAAAGCTACAGGAGGTGGAGTTTTAAACATTATCATACACATACACACCTCCAGGCTGGCCAGACAGTATGACACATGGGAGACATCCCGACTGCAGTTAACCATTGACAAAACACCTACTCAAATCATAGCTAACTACAAACCTCCAACCATGACTCTGGACACCCACCACACCTATCTTGACTTGCTGGAATCTGTCAAGATTCAACCATCTACCCTGCTCCTGGGTAACTTTAACTAACCAATCACAGTGTGCATGACCTATGCTACCTGACCATGAACGCACAGAGATTCCTCAGCATTGTCAATGATAATGCAGTGATCAGCTGGTCAAAACTCCTATGACAGGTGAAAATATCCTGTACCTGGTCCTAACCAACAAGAGTAGCCACTGTAGCACTCCTAAAGGTGTCATCCTCCTTGGTAAAATCTGACCGCATAGCCATTACTGTTCAGGTCACCATCTCCCCTGCCCCCCTCTTGTCAGGGTCAAACAAAACAAACTTTACAAAAATGATTATAAATCTCCTCAGAGCAGGTAGAAGTAGCTTTACAGCCACCATCTCATCACTTGGAACTAGCAGTAGTTTCCAAGCCCACACCACAATACCATGTGAGCACCTACATAGCTGTATGGACTCAGCAATACCTAACAGGACAAGATAAACTTCCTCAATGTAGGTAAACATCTGTGGTGGACAGCAGCAATGCACAAATACTATAATAGGTGGAAATAATTGCTGGACATGGCCAAGATGGAGCAGGTGCCTAACTGGAAGCAATGTCACCTTGGTTTGAACAAGGAAATAAGGTCACAGGTAAATTACCCTAAGGCCATCTTTGAGGACACATCCACCATAGCCAATCACTAGGCCTTCCACACATATGTCTACAATCCCAGAGGCAACAACCAAATCTGCTCTGTAGTGGTGGTCAATAACACCACATACACATATGGGATAGATATACCCAACCTGCTGCAGACAGGTGACGTGTAAACATCAACCCCCTGTTCCCCCATTGGTACACATGTGCATGCCCAACACCTGCCCCCCTCCCTTCATCATCAGGAAGCAGGTCTGTAATGCCCTCTCAAAGGCAACACACAGAAGTCTCCATAGGCTTGATACCATCCCTGGCTTCATCATACATGAACTCAGGCATGAGCTCTCAGCTCCATTACACACTGTAGTCAACCAAAGCCTGAGCACCAGTGTCATCCCATCTGCATAGAGGACAGCCACTGTCATCCCTATACACAAAGGTGGAGCAATCTACTGACCCAGCCAATTATATGCACATCAGCCTAACTAGCCTGATCTGCAAGGGCATGGAAGGCAATATCAAGGACATTATGAACAGGGACATCAGCAACCTCAAAATGCTTGAGCCCACACAGTGTGGTATTGTCAAAGGGAGATCAGGCCCATTAAACCTGGTCGACTTCTCTGAAGTGGTTAACAAACACAAGGACAAGGGGAAGATGGTGAACAATGCCTACCTTCACCTAGCCCAGTTCTCTCAAAATAATCCACAGCTGGCCAGGATATATAAGCCTACACAGCTAGGCATCAACCTGTATGTTACCAGATGGGTAGCTAACTGGCTCAATGATAGTACCCACTCAGTCAAAGTAGTGGAAGCCACCTCTAGTAGTAGACTCTTCCAGAGGGGTGTACCCCAATGATCAGTCTGAGGGCTCTACTGTTTGAGATATACGTTTCTGAGGTTCAAGACAAAAGCAGTGGTCTGTGGCTGACTAGATTTACAAATGCCAGCAAGTTGGCTACTGTCTTACATTCCCCTATTGATGCGAGCATTCTCCAAGAGGCCTTCACCCAAATTAATGACTGGTGCAAGAAGCATTGCCTCAAACTGAATGCTAGGAGATGCATCAGTTTCCCTGCTGTGGTAGAGGTCATCCAGTTTTAATTATAACAGTAATAATGTACTGAGCATGCAATCAGGTGTGAGGTGACTTGTGCACCAAGGTTGGTAGCAACCTGACAGTTTCCCACCATGTGGGCACCATTGTATGGATGGCTGTCTACATGGCCCACCTCACAAATACGGGTATGTCATCCAGGAACCAGGAGGCCATAACATCCCTGTACTCCACCCTTATCAGACGCATTACCAAGTACAATGGCTCCTTTGGTATGTACCTTGCCAAGAAAATGCAGCAGTTGCAGAGACCACAGAGGTTCCTGACCAGCCAAATCCAGGGTTTGCAACACCTATCCTATACAGCTAGGCTGAAAGCCCTGTCCCTGTACTTAATCTCATACAGACTGATCATAGGTGACCTGTGTCTGGCATACAAGGCCATTTCCAAATCTGCCTTGATGGCATTTCTGCATATCTGTAAGACAAACCCAACTCACGCAACATGCACGTAAGGTCCTCATCTAGTCTGTGACATGTATAGTACTTATTGGTGGGATAGTGTAGTATCCCACATGATACACTGTCTATAAAGTACATTCCCTCTCCATGTCTAGCTGAGTACGTTATAGCCCTCTTGAAGAAGAAGTTGGATGACTGCATGGGAAATGAATAAGACAACCCTGGAATCATGCGTGTGTCCCAGCTGGACAGGGGAAACATGTGCTGGCTTTGAAGGGACATGGATGAAAATCAAGCCTTACGAGGGCATCAGGGCCAATAGCCTGGTATCATCTTATGAGGCTATGCACCTAGTACTTTACATTTTCCCTGTATGTATTGCAGACTGTCCTGCAATGTTGTCTAAAATGAATCCCTGTGAGTCTGAACTGCGTAAGTACAGCAGTGATAGCGTATACTCTTGTTCCTTCATCAGTTATCATCACATAGCGTTATACCGTGTCATTGTGTGTGGTCTGTATAGCAGTAAGTCAACTCTTACAGTACTTGCATATGCACTTAGTGACACTGTATATCTCACTGCAACAGCCTTGGTCTTGGTCACAATTACCATTCTGCTAATAGGCCCATCACACAGTAGGAAAAGGGGCATATTTTCTTGTGAAAGTAAAAGGGTGATTTATGCCCTACATTGTCCATGTGATTTATATTATATAGGGGAGACGAAAATAAAGTTTTGTGTCAGATTTATGGAACATATGAGATATATAAGGAATCAAAGGGAGAATAAAATAATTTCGTCACATTTTAAAATGAAACACACCAGTGATGTTAACCTGTTGTATGGCACTATACTGGAACAAATTAACTGTGTTGAAGAAAATGACAATATATTAAAACAAAAATTATTATATAAGGAAAGTATATATATTTTAAAATATAAAACCTTGGTTCCCAAAGGTTTAAATAATGAATTAAATCGGAAGTGTCTACTTTAAATTTGGAATACATTTAATTGATTAATTGAATGTAATTTATAATTAAGTATAAAAGAGTTTGTTTTAGGAGGTTTTTTTATTCCTTGAAGGTGGTGACACCGATGCGCTAGAAGAAAAAAATAAAATGTGTTTGTTTTACTACCTGTCTGTTCCTTGCAGCAGTAATAACAGTTGGGATTATATTTCCCATTTTGGATCCTGGTCGTTGGATCCATCACACTGTAGGATTTTTCACCCTTTGCTGTGGACCTTGTAGTAGCTGTGAAAGCGATGGATTATGGCAGGTAGAACTACAGTAAGGTCTGTCCTGAAGGGCCCATAGGTGTCAAAGCTGTGCCACACTTTACCAGCAGTGTGTGTGTGTGTGTGTGTGTGTGTGTGTGTGTGTGTGTGTGTGTGTGTTTATATCAGCAAACATAATACTGCAGGGTATTACTTTACATATGTTGTTTTCCCCTCACAGGTGAACATGGGGGGTTGGTGTCTCTCCCCCTCACAACCTGATGTCAGTGTCTTAGTGGACTCCCATGATGATGGTGGTCATAGTGAAGCACAGGTGGGGTTGTTGTGGCCTGAATCTGTGCCATTGTTTGGTATCCCACTTTCACCCACACAGTCAGTATGCCCACAGATATCCAGTCCCCAGCAGCCACAGATAATGGACAGTTGGGAGGCTGGTGGCATGGAACTGGCTAGTGTGTTGACTATGGAAAGGGTGAGTGTAGACACCAGCCATAGCCAGACAGCAGGCAAGGTCACACAAAGGCAGATGGACAGGGGTGCTCGACAGAGGACTGCTGTCCATCAAGCCCCTGTCACAAGTGCCACAGCAGGTGTCACCAGATGCATGTTATACTCCATCATGGAGACACAGGAGTGTACTGACCACTACACCAGACAGATGCTCAGGGTCATGACTGCAGCACTTCCTGCCATGCATGACGGCCTCCACGGCATTTGTGATGCCATATGTCATTTGCCCGATGTCGTGGCTAGACAGTGGAGTGAAACATTGTCACTGCTCTACTGTGCAATGTCTGTGCTTGAGCATGTGGTGGGAGTAGGGCATTGGCCAGGTGGACGTAGGTCAGCAACATAATCAGATGAGAGGCCACGTGGCTGTGCACATTCACAGTCCCATAGTGGCAGTACCACCAGCACTACCAAAGGGAGGATGCTGTCCACACCACACCAGAGCAGGACATAGGCATGTTGTCCTGGCCAGTCCCATGAGGGATGTGGATCCATCAGACAGCATTCACCATCGGGGAGTAGTACTGAATCTGTCCTTGAGACTGGTGGTGCCAGTGAGACTTCTGGCAGAACCAATTCCTGCATCCCTGTTGGGAGACAGTGAACTGTACATCCTGCCATGTATGGTCCATGGCTGTCCAACATAGTCAGGCATCCACATGGCTGGATGGTGTACAGACAAACACTCAAACATCTCTAACACAGGCCGGTAACCACCAGACACGCACAGCTCCTCTGCATGGTCCACTTGAACACCATCCCTCCATACACACGCACACACACACACACACACACACACACACACACACACACACACATACACACACACACACACACACGATGTCAGCCATATGGCCCACCCTAGGCCTCTGGTAATCCAACACCCTGTGCATGTGATGATACTTGTGCCACAACCCTGTTATCCATACCATCTATGCAGGGGCATGCTCATATGGGTCTGATGCACAGGGTGACTATAGTACAGTGTAGCATTGTAATGCTGTGTAAGGTGCTGTCTGCTGGCAATAGTTATGGGTACACATCGAGATGTATGTACCTTGTTAGGCATAATGAACTATTGCTGTTAGTACTGCTGACTGACTGTAGTGTCATGTACTGTATTTTGTTTGTGTTCCAGGTATCTGTATGTCTGCACGCTGTGGACCTTCTGACAGTAGCAATGATGAGTAAGGTGGAGTAGAAACACAGTGACCTTTTCATAGCCAAGGTACAGCTGTATATGTACATGTTTACCATCTGTGTTTACATGCAACAGTGTGTGAGGGGCAATTGTGGCAGACAGTGTGATCTTGCATACATACCCTTGAAACAGCCACCTAGCCTTCATACATGTCACCTGCGTGTTCTGTAGGACTGCAGGCTCACACATACAGAGGAGGTTACTTGAGTACTGGCACTAGGTCCCTCACAAGCTTATCCATTACTTTAACTGCAACAGATTCAGCTATCAGCACCTATTGCCCCTGCCATTTCAGTCCCATCCACTCAACTGTCATGCAGTTGATGAGGGTATGCCTGGTACTGTGTATGACGGGTTTGGGGTATGTATTCCTGACATAGGTCAGCCTGTATTAGTCTAACCTGACAATCACCAGCATGTGTGTCTGCTATCTCATATGCATGTCTAGCCTCTCATGCTGGTAATGCACACAGAGTCATAGTCCTGTACATGGAGCAACTGACAAAGGGCTGAGCACAACCCCTACCTGCACAGTCTTATGAATGATAGTGCTAGATACATAACACAAACAGCACAGCAGTACTGCAGTGTGGCAATGTCTGCCACTAGTATTCAAGTGGATGACAATTGCAGGGGCTGTTAGGATTACCAATTGTGGGTTCAGAGGCCCTTAACATGTTAGAGCCATCCGACACACACACACACACACACACACACACACACACACACACACACACGGGTTCATATTAGAAGAACGAAAACCTAAACCGCGAACGCTCACATGAGCAAAAATTGCCAGTGATCGAAGTTGCTATTGTGGGGGGCTGTGCCCACCACACCCCCCCCGCTAACTATATATCCTAACTCCGAGGTCGCACTACAGTGAGGAAAGGGCAAATATCCCACTCCTCACTGTAACATGACCCCGCAATCCCACTTTCGATTCCCGACATTTTCGCTCATGTGAGTGTTCGCAGTTTAGGATTTTCGGTCTTTTAATATGAACCCCACACACACTGCTGCATAGGGACATGCATTGAAACACACATGCACATAGAGGTGGCACTTCTCAGAGTAGATGATCTACCCATCTATTAATGTACAATACATAGTGATATAACCATTGCATGCACCACAGTGGCTTGGTGTTAGAAATTGTGTAACTGTGCTTGTATGGTGGATGACATCTGTATGGGCTGGCACTAAGTTGGCAATGGGGGAGTTCACAGGATGGAAGAGGCACACAGAATGGTACAGCCATCACATACACACAATAACGACAGCCACAGGGGCTGTGCATACAGAAACACATACACAGTTGCCAATAGACATATTAGTAACCCTACGTATCCACTTGTATGTACTGTAGTGCTGCGTACACATGACATGCTCCACATAGATTATATGCCTGGGACATAACACACAACCTCTTACAACAGGTAATCAGTGAATGCCTTCAAGGATGTTGGGATAACCCAGCAGACATAGCGATTGTTCTTGTCTACTGCTCTTACAAACCTGCACAAGTGATACAGTGACAGACTTTGTATTAGCATCATATGTCAGTCAGCTACAATGTCTGATGCTGGTATGTGTGTCACTACAGTAACTGTGACATATTTGGCAATTATATCACAGGAATGCTCATTTCTAGGGGACACAGACCACGTATAGGTTGCAAACATGTGGATATTCCATGTTCATCTGTACAGATGACTGGTATGGGCTGTATAGTTTTAAATGGTGCATGTGAGGCAGATGCCATTAACAGGCTCTTTAAAGTAATGTCATGGGTAGTTATCACAAGTGCCACGGAGCTTATAGGATTTAACAGTGTCACAAGGTATGTCTTAGGTGAATTACATCAAGAGCCCTTGTAAAGTATGGCAATGGAAAATGTACTGGATGGGAAGGGCATCAAAATACATTACCCTACAAATATACATACTTCAAACACCTTCACACACATTTGTCACAACTTAGTGTAAAACCCCTACCTCTCTAGTTAATTATACTATACTTTTACTTAGTTATTACACATGCCACAGAGTTTATAGGGCTGAGGGCTGTCCAAACGTACTTCTAAGGGCAATGACATCAGCAGGACTGCTAAAGTAGGGCACTGGGAAGTGTTGTGGGTGGGAAAGTCCTCTAAATACTTTGTACTACAAACATACACACTTACAAACTCTTGTACACATGCTTACACACACACACACACACACACACACACACACACACACACACACACACACACACACACACACACATTTTCCGGACCTACGTATAGAACCCCTGTCTATCTAGCAATATGTACTATATTGTTACATAGTTACTGTATGCACCACAGAGCTTATATGGCTAAGAGCTGTCCAAAGGTACTTTTGAGGGTAATGACATAGGCAAGACTGCTAAAGTAGGGCACTAGGAATTGTAGTGGCTGGGAATGGCCTAAAACTGTTTCTCCTACAAAAACAAACATGCACACTTACATTTTCCAGGACTGGGATTAGAACCCCTACTTATCTAGTTATTTGTACTATAGTGCTACACAGTTATTGCACGCGCTACAGAGCTCATAGGGCTGACAAGTGGCCAAAGGCAGTTCTAAGGTAAATGACATCAGCAGGACTGCTAAAGTAGGGCACTGGGTGGGAAAGTCCTCAAGACACTTCATCCTGCAAATATACACTCTTACAAACACATTTGCCATAAAGTACAGTTTTGTACCTACCATAAATGTAGATGTTCGAGTGCTAATACAGCTGCAGTCATAACAGATGGGTTTTCCTGCCGTCAGGCAGGTCCTCGGTCGGCCGAATTCCAAAGTCTAGGTCCGGCGTCGGTTGTTGTCGCTTCTTCCCTGACGTCAGTGTGACAGGGGTATAAAAGAACCAGCCGATGCCATTTTCTTCAGTTTTTCTTGCCCCAGATGTCAGGTGCCCCCAAAAGGAAGGCAATACATAAATTGATGTAATAAAGAAATGCAATATAATAAAAAAACAGTAGTTGCAAGCAAATACACCATAAAAGAATATCCCAATCAGGTTGTATGAGGAGGTGTTAGCCATTAGGCCTGTCCCAAGAGGGGAAGGAGGGAGGGGAACCTGGACTGCAGCTGTATTAGCACTCGAACATCTACATTTATGGTAGGTACAAAACTGTACTATGTTCATCGTGCATACAGCTGCAGTCATAACAGATGGGTAGAATCCCAAAGCTAAAAAAGGGGTGGTAGGCACTAGGTGGAGCTCGGAGGAGCTAGGATGCCCTGCAAGACTGCAGTGGCAAAGCCTGCTCTAGATCTGAAGTATAATGGTAGGTGATAGTGCTTGGAGAAAGTATATACTGAACTCCAAGTGGCAGCTTCCAAAATATCTTTGGTAGGAACCCCCCCTGAGGAAAGCTGAAGAGGTAGCTGTGGCCCTTGTAGAGTGAGATCTGATTCCTGCAGGTACAGTTTTACCATGAAAAGAGTAACAAAAGCGTATGCAGTGGGCTATCCATTTTGAGATTTTCTGCTTGGAAATAGGCTTCCCTTGAGCTCCTGTAGCATAGGACACAAAGAGTTGCTCTGATTTTCTGAAAGGCTTTGTTCTGTCCAAATAATAACGTAGCTGCCTGTGAATGTCCAAGGAATGTAGTAGTCTCTCCTCTTTGTTTTGAGGATTAGGGTAAAAAGTAGGTAAGTGGATAGCCTGATTCAAGGCTACCCTGGATACTACCTTTGGCATAAAAGAAGGATTGGTCCGTAAGAAAACTCTGTCCTGATGGAAAATGATGAAAGGCTGCACAGCAATGAGGGCTTGTAGTTCCGAAACCCTGCGAGCTGAGGTGACAGCCAGCAGGAAGGCTGTTTTTCAGGACAAATATTGCAGTTCTGTTGAAGCAGCTGGCTCAAAAGGAGGCAAGGTCAGTTTTTCTAGAATGAAATTGAGGTCCCAAGCAGGTACTGGTTGTTTCCCTGGGGGGTTTATATTCTTAGCCCCTCTGAGGAATTGTCTTAAGAGGGGGTGAGAGAATAAAGGAGGATCAGTGTTGTATTCTGCAGAAATGGCTGAGGCATGTATTTTGATGGAGGAGAATGAAGGTCCACTGCTTAGCAACTCAGCTAGGTACTGTAATATTTGAGGTAAATTCAGTATTCCAGGATTCTGGCCCTTTTTCTCATTCCAGGCACAAAAACGTTTCCATTTTGCGGAGTAGGCTTTTCTAGTAGAAGGTCTTCTGGCCTCCAAGATGACGTCCTGCACCTTCTTGGAGAGTAGGGTCTGTTGTGATTTTAAGGAATCTTCCATGCAGCTAGATTGAGTGTTTTCAGCTGACTGTGAAGAGTTTTGAAGTTGTGCTGAGTCAGTAGAAGAGGCATTAGAGGCAGGATCCATGGTGGGGAATGCGTCAGGCTCCTCAGGAGTGGGTACCAGTGTTGTCTTGGCCAGTCTGGAGCAATGAGAATCATCTTTGGTCTGTCTGCTCTGGTTTTTAATAGAACTTTGGGCAGCAAAGGAAGAGGTGGAAAGGCATAAACTCTCATTGTTGTCCAACTGAAAGAGAGTGCGTCCACTTTCCAGGACTGTGGATGAAAGGTCCTTGAGCAGAATTTTGCCAAATTTTTGGGGGGGGTTTTTCCCCCGGGTTTTGAAAAGGGGAAATTTTTTATTTTTCCTTTTTTTTGGCCTTCCAAATTTTGTTTGAATTTTTAAAAATTTTTTTTTTTTTTTTTTGGGGGGGGGAATGGGTTTCCCAAGGTGGTGGGGTTGGTGTCTCTCCTCCCACAACCTGATGTCAGTGTCTTAGCGGACTCCCATTATGATGGCGGTCATAGTACAGCACAGGTGGGGTTGTTGTGACCTGAATCTGTGCCATTGTTTGGTATCCCACTCTCACCCACACAGTCAGTATGCCCACAGATATCCAGTCCCCAGCAGCCACAGATAATGGACAGTTGGGAGGCTGGTGGCATGGAACTGGCTAGTGTATTGACTATGGAAAGGGTGAGTGTAGACACCAGCCATAGCCAGACAGCAGGCAAGGTCACACAAAGGCAGATGGACAGGGGTGCTCGACAGAGGACTGCTGCCCATCAAGCCCCTGTCACAAGTGCCACAGCAGGTGTCACCAGATGCATGTTATGCTCCATCATGGAGACACAGGAGTGTACTGACCGCTACACCAGACAGATGCTCAGGGTCATGACTGCAGCACTTCCTGCCATGCGTGACGACCTCCATGGCATTTGTGATGCCATATGTCATTTGCCCGATGTCGTGGATAGACAGTGGAGTGAGACATTGTCACTGCTAGACCGTGCAATGTATGTGCTTGAGCATGTGGTGGGAGTAGGGCATTGGCCAGGTGGACGTAGGTCAGCAACATAATCAGATGAGAGGCCCCGTGGCTGTGCACATTCACAGTCCCATAGTGGCAGTACCACCAGCACTACCAAAGGGAGGATGCTGTCCACACCACACTGGAGCAGGACATAGGCACATTGTCCTGGCCAGTCCCATGAGGGATGTGGATCCATCAGACAGCAGTCACCATCGGGGAGTAGTACTGAATCTGTCCTTGAGACTGGTGGTGCCAGTGAGACTTCTGGCAGAACCAATTCCTGCATCCCTGCTGGGAGACACTGAACTGTACATCCTGCCATGTATGGTCCATGTCTGTCCAACATAGTCAGGCATCCACATGGCTGGATGGTGTACAGACAAACACTCAAACATCTCTAACACAGGCCGGTAACCACCAGACACGCACAGCTCCTCTGCATGGTCCACTTGAACACCACCCCTCCATGCACACGCGGACACACACACACACACACACACACACACACACACACACACACACACACACACACACACACACACACGATGTCAGCCATATGGCCCACCCTAGGCCTCTGGCAATCCAACACCCTGTGCATGTGATGATACTTGTGCCACAACCCTGTTATCCATACCATCAATGCAGGGGCATGCTCATATGGGTCTGATGCACAGGGTGACTATAGTACAGTGTAGCAATGTAATGCTGTGTAAGGTGCTGTCTGCTGGCAATAGTTATGGGTACACATCGAGGTGTATGTACCTTGTTAGGCATGATGCACTATTGCTGTTATTACTGCTGACTGACTGTAGTGTCATGTACTGTATTTTGTTTGTGTTCCAGGTATCTGTATGTCTGCACGCTGTGGACCTTCTGACAGTAGCAATGATGAGTAAGGCGGAGTGGAAACACAGTGACCTTTTCATAGCCAAGGTACAGCTGTATATGTACATGTTTACCATCTGTGTTTACATGCAACAGTGTGTGAGGGGCAATTGTGGCAGACAGTGTGATCTTGTATACATACCCTTGAAACAGCCACCTAGCCTTCATACATGTCACCTGCGTGTTCTGTAGGACTGCAGGCTCACACATACAGAGGAGGTTACTTGAGTACTGGCACTAGGTCCCTCACAAGCTTATCCATTACTTTAACTGCAACAGATTCAACTAGCCGCATCTATTGCCCCTGCCATTTCAGTCCCATTCACTCAACTGTCATGCAGTTGATGAGGGTATGCCTGGTACTGTGTATGACAGGTTTGGGGTATGTATTCCTGACATAGGTCAACCTGTATTAGTCTAACCTGACAATCACCAGCATGTGTGTCTGCTATCTCATATGCATGTCTGGCCTCTCATGCTGGTAATGCACACAGAGTCATAGTCCTGTACATGGAGCAACTGACAAAGGGCTGAGCACAACCCCTACCTACACAGTCTTATGAATGATAGTGCTAGATACATAACACAAACAGCACAGCAGTACTGTAGTGTGGCAATGTCTGCCACTAGTATTCAAGTGGGTGACAATTGCAGGGGCTGTTAGGATTACCAATTGTGGGTTCAGAGGCCCTTAACATGTTAGAGCCATCTGACACACACACACACACACACACACACACACACACACACACACACACAGACACACACACACACACACACACACACACACACACACACACACACACACACACGAGTTCATAGAAGAACGAAAACCTAAATCCAGCGCCACATGAGCAAAATTGCCAGTGATCGATAAAGATTGTGGGGGGTTGTGCCCCCCACACCCCCCGCTAACTATATATCCTAACTCCGAGGTCGCACTACAGTGAGGAAAGGGCAAATATCCCATTCCTCACTGTAACATGACCCCGCAATCCCACTTTCGATTCCTGACATTTTCGCTCATGTGAGTGTTCGCAGTTTAGGATTTTCGTTCTTCTAATATGAACCCCACACACACTGCTGCATAGGGACATGCATTGAAACACACATGCACATAGAGGTGGCACTTCTCAGAGTAGATGACCTACCCATCTATTAATGTACAATACATAGTGATATGACCACTGCATGCACCACAGTGGCTTGGTGTTAGAAACTGTGTAACTGTGCTTGTACGGTGGATGACATCTGTATGGGCTGGCACTAAGTTGGCAATGGGGGAGTTCACAGGGTGGAAGAGGCACACAGAATGGTACAGCCATCACATACACACAATAAAGACAGCCACAGGGGCTGTGCATACAGAAACACATACACAGTTGCCAATAGACATATTAGTAACCCTACGTATCCACTTGTATGTACTGTAGTGCTGCGTACACATGACATGCTCCACATAGATTATATGCCTGGGACATAACACACAACCTCTTACAACAGGTAATCTTTGAATGCCTTCAAGGATGTTGGGATAATCCAGCAGACATAGCGATTGGTCTTGTCTACTGCTCTTACAAACCTGCACAAGTGATACAGTGACAGACTTTGTATCAGCATCATATGTCAGTCAGCTACAATGTCTGATGCTGGTATGTGTGTCACTACAGTAACTGTGACATATTTGGCAATTATATCACAAGAATGCTCATTTCTAGGGGACACAGACCACGTATAGGTTGCAAACATGTGGATATTCCATGTTCATCTGTACAGATGACTGGTATGGGCTGTATAGTTTTACATGGTGCATGTGAGGCAGATGCCATTAACAGGCTCTTTAAAGTAATGTCATGGGTAGGGGGTCAACAGGCCTTAAAAAGGTATAACCTACACACACAACAGCCACAGGGGATATGCTTCACACACACTACTATAGTTGTCAGTATTGAGATTAGAACACCTACCCATCTAATTATTTCAACTGTAGTATTATGCAGCTATTGCAGATGCCACAGAGCTTAGAGGGCTGATAAGTGTATACAGGTACATCTAAGGTGAATGACATCAGCAGGTCTTGTAAAGGAGGGCAATGGGATGTGTACTGGGTGGTACATGCCTCAAAATGGTATAACCCACACCCCCAGAGGATATGATTCTCACACACAGTATCACAGTTGTGAGTATTGAGTTTAGAACCCCTACCTATCTAGTTATGTGTACTACAGTGTTACGCAGTTATCACAAGTGCCACGGAGCTTATAGGATTTAACAGTGTCACAAGGTATGTCTAAGGTGAATTACATCAAGAGCCCTTGTAAAGTATGGCAATGGAAAATGTACTGGGTGGGAAGGGCATCAAAATACATCACCCTACAAACATACACACTTACAAACACCTTCACACACATTTGCCACAACTGAGTGTAGAACCCCTGCCTCTCTAGTTAATTATACTATACTTTTACTTAGTTATTACACATGCCACAGAGTTTATAGGGCTGAGGCTGTCCAAACGTAGTTCTAAGGACAATGACATCAGCAGGACTGCTAAAGTAGGGCACTGGGAAGTGTTGTGGGTGGGCAAGTCCTCTAAATACTTCGTACTACAAACATACACACTTACAAACTTTTGTACACACGCTTACACACACACACACACAAAAACATTTTCCGGACCTAAGTATAGAACCCCTGTCTATCTAGCAATATATACTATATTGTTACATAGTTACTGCATGCACCACAGAGCTTATATGGCTAAGAGCTGTCCAAAGGTACTTCTGAGGGTAATGGCATAGGCAAGATTGCTAAAGTAGGGCACTAGGAATTGTAGTGGCTGGGAATGGCCTAAAACTGTTTCTCCTACAAAAACAAACATGCACACTTACATTTGCCAGGACTGGGATTAGAACCCCTACTTATCTAGTTATTTGTACACAGTTATTGCACGCGCTACAGAGCTCATAGGGATGACAAGTGGCCAAAGGCAGTTCTAAGGTAAATGACATCAGCAGGACTGCTAAAGTAGGGCATTGGGTGGGAAAGTCCTCAAGACACTTCATCCTACAAATATACACTCTTACAAACACATTTGCCATAACTGGGAATAGAACCCTGCCTATCTATCTATTTGTACTATAGCGTTACACAGTTATCGCATGCGCTACAGAGCTTATGGGGCTGACAACTGCCCAAAGGTACTTCTAAGATGAATGACATCAGCAGGACTGCTAAAGTAGGGCACAGGGAAGTGTTGTGGGTGGGGAAGTCCTCAAAATGCTTCATCCTACGAACATACACACTTACACACACACACACACACACACACACACACACACACACACACACACACACACACACACACAAACACACACGCACATTTGCCAGAACTGGGAATAGAACCCTGGCCTATCTAATTATTTGTACTATACTATTACATAGTTATTGCATGCACCACGGAGCTTATAGAGCTGGGGCTGTGCATAGGTACTTCTAAGGGGAATGACATCAGCAGGACTGCTAAAGTAGGGCACTGGGAAGTATACTGGGTGGGAATGGCCTAAAACTGTTCACCTACAAACACACACACACACTTATATTTACCAGGCCTGAAATCAGAACCCATACCTATCTAGTTATTTGTACTATAGTGTTACGCAGTTATCGCATGCACTACAGAGCTTATTGGGCTGATAGGTGTCCAATGGTACTTCTAATGTGAATGACAGCAGCAGATCTTGTGAAGTAGGGCAATGGGAAGTGTACTGAGTGGGAATGGCATCATAATACTTAAACCTACAGACACACACACACACACACACACACACACACACACACACACACACACACACACACACACACACACACACACAGACACACACATGCAAAGGCAGGTGATGTGATATTATAACCCCCACCTCAGTACTATTACACAATGGAGCTCACCTTCATGCTGGCACGTGCAACTGGTTATGACATGTATGCCACTGTCCGCAGCAGGACATCACTTTATGCCATTCAGGGTATCCCTGTGTATGACTCACTCTCTGTGTGTCCCCCTGTGTCTCTCTCTCTCTCTCTCTATATTACTGTCTCTCTCTTCCCCGCATCTATGTGTGTATATGCTTGACATATTGTTATATGTTGCCCATATATATGTCAGTGTATCACACGCAACAGATGCAGATATATCACATATGAGCCACCTACAGCTAGCTGAGGGTAATCCTGTCTGATGGGTGCGTGTAGGGACAGTTAAGGTGTACACAACTGTCTGTACGCAAAGACATATATGCACAATACAGTTATATAGTCCGATGTGGGTTCTGACATGGCCTGTGATTCTCTATGTGTAGGAGCATGTCCAGTATGACCTTTTATAGTGAGAGTGGGACTCAATTCCAGAGATAGTTTTACTCCGGTCCGGGGTTTTGTGTGCTACAGCCATACCTCTCAAAAGTAAACAGGACTTTCCTAGAGGTACTGGGTTTGTTTTAGCAGACATTTTCTGACATATCTAAAGTCTGACACTGCAATGTATAGTGTCATTACCTAATGGCAGACATCCTCAGATCATCGCAGTGCTTTACTAGAAGAATACAAGATGTATGATATACAGACCAATATTATGAGCCTGACATTCTTGCCCAAACAGACCAGTTGAGGGGTATGGCTACAGGCGGTTGACTGATGAAGCTGTGTAAACAGTCCAGCAACTTGGTGTAATACTGGCTGGGATTCTCCTGCCTGTGTGGTATTCTTCTTACCTGAAATGTCATATCCTGGTGTGGCCATACCTCTCAACTGTACATTTTGGCAGATTTTCCAGGTGTTTGTCTAGAAGTTTCATCCAGTCTACATAAACTTGTGTTTATATGGCAAGTTAGTTTGCTTATAATTGAAGACTGACATTACAAAATAATGACAGACATTAGTGTTTCAGACTTCATAACCTTCAGACAATTCCTGCTAATGCAAAACCTATTATTCTATCAACTTTCTCAATATGTAAGGGCAATATTTACAACACATGCCTATCATTGGGGCTTTGTCCCAGTTTTATTAATGATCTTGTCCAGATGTCCGACTGTCAGAGGTTGAGAGGTATGGGTGTGGGTACAGAGTGCATTCTACTGTGCAGAAACGTCCATTATATGTGTAGTATATTCCACACACCACTGTGACTTCCAGGTATGTCAGTGGCAGAGCAGCACAGAGTAATATGGTGAACCACTAACAGACAGTTGTGTAAAGGTTGATAGGTTGCTATGGCGTTAGTAGTGTATTGGCCCTGAGGCCCTTATAACCCACGCAGATGAGAGTCTAGCCCATGTTACAACATGTCAGCACACAGAGCCCCTGTCCAGCAGGGACACAGGTGGAATCACATGACTGTATGTTGTGTTTCACATGCACTTATACAGGGAGCACATCACTAGGGGTATTGAGCCACTTGGCTTGCTGTTAACAGGGAGTGTACTCCACAGATGGGGCAGTGTGTGGTATACGTATGTATCAGACCAACAAGCTGCACTGATATCATAGCCCAGATTGATGCTGTGCCTACAGGTTGATGGAGTGGGCCTTGAGTTCCAGATGTGCAATAGTCCCATCAAGGCAGGGTCTGGATTGCTTTGTATGCCAGACAGGGGTCACCTCAGCAGAGTCTGTATGGAATGGGGTAGAGGGACAGTGCTGTTAGCCTATCTGTGTAGGGTAGGTGTTTGGGGGTTGGGGTAAGGCCTTAGTGTTTGCAAGACCCTGGTGTGTGGAGTCTACATGGTCTGTGGTGTGTAGGTTTGTGGAGTTCTCATGTGATTTTGCCTCTGAGGTGTCCATTGTTTGGGTTTTTGTTTTGTTGCAGACCTCCACTTAAATGGGTGTGTGATGTGTATTTGCAGGTGATGTTTACTGACTCCATACACTGTATGGCACCTATGTTACTGCACAATTTGTTCTGGTGTGCACATCCTCCATTTGTCTGGCCAGTGGTTCCCCTTATGTGTCTCTTTGTTCTTCTGTAGTTCTGGCTTTGTCCACATTGGCTGCTGTTATGTATTTGTAATTCTGATGTGAGTGGGGTAAGTGCCGTTATATCACAAACAAGATTGTGGACTTATTTAGCGGGTTGTCCATCATTGCACCACTCCATTTGCTGTGGTCCTTAGATTTGTGTTGCTATATCTTATTATGAGACTACATGTGGGCCTACCTGTCATACCGTCACAGACTGACATCTGGACAGGCCTAAATATGACAGTCAGACAAAGGTTCACACATGGGGACAGGGTATTAATAATGTTCTGCCAAAAGTACAGTTTTGTACCTACCGTAAATGTAGATGTTCGAGTGTATACCCTGCTGCAGTTATCACACTTGGGTTAGCCTGCTGTCAGGCGGTCAAGCAGTCGGCTCGAATTCCAAAGTCTTGGTCCGGCGTCGGTTGCTGTCACTTCTTCCCTGACGTCAGTGCACCAGGAGTATATGAGAGGCATCCGATGCCATTTTCTTCAGTTTTTCTTGCCCCAGATGTCAGGTGCCCCCCCCCCCCCAAATGGTGGTCAGTAGATAGTACCAATAATAAAAAAGTGTAGCATAAACAAAAAATCCCTCCAGCTATAAGCAAATACACCACAAAGGTTGTAACAGATTTTAAGGTATAGAAAGGTCTGGTCTTAGTTAGGTCAGAGGGGATGGAGGGAGGGTAACCTGGACTGCAGCAGGGTATACAATCGAACATCTACATTTATGGTAGGTACAAAACTGTACTATGTTCATTGTGTTACCCTGCTGCAGTCATCACACTTGGGTAGAATCCCAAAGCTAAGGATGGGAGGTGGAGTCAAACAGGGTTAGAGGAGGCTAGAAGGCCCTGCAAAACTGCAGTGGCGAAGCCAGCTCTAGTCTTAGAGTAAAGTGGTAAGTGGTAAGTGGTAAGTGGTAATGTTTGGTGAAGGTGTGTACTGAAGTCCAAGTTGCAGCTTCCAGAATATCCTTGGTTGGCACCCCCTGAGGAAGGCTGTAGATGTAGCTGCTGCCCTGGTAGAGTGGGGCCTTATGCTAGCAGGAACTGGTTTTCCATGGTGGGTGTAGCAAAAATGTATGCAATGTCCTATCCATTTGGAAATGGTCTGTTTTGAGATAGCCTTTCCTTGTGATGCTGTAGCATAGGATACAAAATGCTGGTCATATTTTCTGAAAACCTTAGTTTTATCCAAGTAGTAGTGAAGCTGCCTGTGAATGTCCAAGGAATGTAGGAGTCTTTCTCCTTTGTTCTGTGGATTTGGAAAGAAGGTGGGTAAATGGATGGTTTGATTTAGAGCCACACTGGATACCACCTTAGGCATAAAGGAGGGGTTAATTCGTAGAGAAACTCTGTCTTGATGAAAAATGAGGAAAGGCTCTACTGCCATTAGTGCCTGAAGCTCTGAAACTCTTCTCGCTGAAGTAATTGCTAGCAGCAGGGCAGTCTTCCATGATATAAACTTTAAGTCAGCTGAGAAAGCTGGCTCAAAGGGAGGTAGCGTAAGTTTTTCCAGAACAATGTTGAGGTACTAAGTAGGTGTTGGTGCTCTCCTGGGAGGCCTAATGTTTTTGGCTGCTCTGAGAAACTGCCTTAGGAGTGGATGTGAAAATAAGGGAGGATCATTGTTGTAGTGAGCTGAAATAGCTGAAGCATGGATTTTAACAGATGAAAAAGAAAGCCCTTTGTGTAATATCTCAGTTAAATATTGCAGAATCTGAGGTATGTCAGGCTGAAGGGTATTTTGGCCTTTAGCTTGGTTCCAGGTGCAAAATCTTTTCCATTTGTCTGAGTAGGCCTTCCTGGTGCTGGGCCTCCTGGCCTCCAGAATAACATCCATAACAGCTTGTGAGAGAGGAGCTGGCTGGTTGCTTAGGTGATTTGCCATGCAGCCAAGTTTAAGGTTTTGAGCTGGCTGTGTAGAATCTGATTGTCTTGCTGTGTGAGCAGATGGGTAATTTGTGGTAGAATCCATGGTGGGCCCTGGGCCATATTCCTTAATAGTGGGTACCAGTGCTGGCGTGGCCAATCTGGGGCAATGAGTATCATTCAGGGTCTCTCCATCCTGACTTTCAGCAGCACCTTTGTGAGAAGGGTAATGGAGGAAAGGCATATACTGTCAGCATTTTCCAACTGAATGAGAGTGCATCCACTTTCCAAGCTTGATGGTGAAAAGTCCTTGTGCAAAATTTTGTTAGTTGATAGTTTTGGGGGCTGACAAACAGGTCTATGTCTGGGAGCCCCCATTTTTGAGTTATCATTGCAAATACTTGTGGATCCAGTTTCCACTCGTGGGGATCCATGATGTTTCTGCTTAGGTCGTCTGCCAATGTGTTCTTTTTTCCTGGCAGGAATTGTGCTTGTAATTGAACTTGGTAAGCCAGTGCTGTGTTCCACAAGGTCATTGCTTGCCTGCATAGAGGGTAGGAGTGTGTACCCCCTTGTTTATGTACCACATTACTGTGGTGTTGTCTGTCCTTATGATAAGCTGTCCTGGATGTAAGAGGTCCTTGAAGACTGTCAGAGCATTTTGTACAGCTAGCATTTTTTTTTGATTGATGTGCAGATTCCTTTGATCTGCAGTCCATATGCCTTGAATGTACCATCCTGCCATGTGTGCCCCCAGGCATAGTCCGATGCATCTGTTGTCATAGTTTGCCTGGCTGGGGGTAAGGTGAAAGGCTGACCCTTGTTGAGGTGACATGCCTGTGACCACCATAGAAACTTCTGTTGAAGGCAGGGAATGAGAGATATCATTGTTTCCAAGCTGTGGCTGTGTTGAGTCCATACGCTTTTTAGGTACCATTGTAATTTCCTCATATGCAGTTTTGCAAATGGTATTAGTAGTATGCAAGATGCCATGAAGCCCAAGGCCTGCAGAATTTTTCTTGCAGGGAGTTGGGTCTTTGTTGCCATTGCTCTGAAGTATTCAGTTAATTGTAGTTGCTTGTCTGGCGTCAGATAAGCCATCTGGGCCGTTGTATTCAAGCTGACACCCAGGAATGTCATAGTTTGTGAGGGCACTAGTTTTGATTTCTTTTCGTTTACTGTGTACCCTAGGCAACTTAGAAGATGTTTTACAAAAGCCAGGTGTTGTAAGAGAATGTCCTTGCTTTCTGCTTGGATGAGGCAGTCGTCCAAGTATGGGTATATTTGAATTCTTCTTTGTCTGCAGTATGCAATTACTGGTGCCAGGCATTTTGTGAAGACCTTGGGTGCAGTAGATAAGTCAAAGGGCAGTGCAGAGAATTGGTAATGGGTTAAACCTGCAATGAAATGGAGGTATCTTCTGCAATTTTGTCTGACAGGGACATGCAGGTATGCCTCCTTGAGGTCCAACGTTACTAGACAAGCTTTCTTGCCCAACATGGGAAGAAGCTGCTGTAGTGTCAGCATCTTGAATTTGGGTACTTGCAAGATGGTGTTTAAAATTGAAAGGTCCAGAATGGGTCTCCAAGCATTGTCCTTTCTGGGGACTAGAAAGAGCCTTGAGTAAAATCCTTGGCCTTGCTCCTGTGTAGGTACCAGTTGAATGGCTCTCATGTTCATGAGAGCTGTAATTTGTTTTTGTGCCTCTGCCCATTGATTTTGTGGCAGGTTTGGCATTCCTTTTATCCTTGGCAAGGTGTGGAAATTGAATCTGTATCCTTGTGAGATAAAGTCTAGGACCCATTTGTCCTTTGTGACGATGCGCCAGTTGTCTGCAAAAAGTGCTAATTTTCCTCCCAAGGGAGCTGCCAAGAGAGTTTTGCTTGGCAGTTTGAGGTTTAAGTCATTGTGTTTGCCTTCTAGTAGTTTGGGGCCTGTCTTCTCCTCCCTTCTGTGTTGCAGTGCCCCACTGGCGAGATTTGTAAGGGATTTGTGCTTGCCCTCTGCCCCTTGGGCGCCTGTATTTACCCCTCTGTGATCTGTCAGAAGCTGGAAAGGACCAATTTTTTGTTGGCCAATTTCTGCTGAAGCGTGGGGGCTGTACCTGCAAGAAATCTTTGACCGTCTGCATAGATTTTGCCTTATCCTCCATTTTCTTTAACACCTCCTCTGCTTTAACCCCAAATAAGACATCCTGCTGTAAGGGTGCATCTAGTAACTTTGCTTTAACATGATCAGGCAGAGATTGTTCCTTTAACCAAGCATGCCTACGTATAACAGACCCAGTAACAGCTGCTCTAGAGGAAGCTTCCAAGGCATCAAAACCACATTATAAAGTATGTTTGCCCACCTGTTCAGCTGCATGCAACAAATCCTGCATTTCTTTGAATTCAGACTATTGAGGGTGCGTGCCCATCTTTTGTTTTATTTGAGACATTAGGAATTGCTGGTATTTAAGCTTGTGAAATTGACAATTTAGTGCTCTCATAGCTAGAGTAGCTGAGGTGTAAACCTTCTTCCCCCACCTATCTAGTGCTCTCGAGTCCCTTTCAGAGGGTACAGGATTTTTAGCCATAGAAGCCTTAGCCCTTTTGGGACCCTGGGAGATTGTCTCTGGATCAGCAACAGGGCTTTTGTACAGGAATTTGTGTGAGTCAGGCACTCTATATTATCTATCTGGTTTGGCTGGAGCAGGAGGCAGAGAATCTGGATTTAGACTAGATTCTAAGAAAACATCACCCATAATGTCTAAAACTGGGGGGATAGCAAGTGGTCTGTGCTGGGGGAGTAAAAGAAACTCTTGGAGCCTTTTCTTTGAGTCAGAGTAGTCCTGACCTTCCCAGTGGAAATGTTCCCTCATGGTATGTAAGGTTTCCCCAAAGGAATAATCCTCAGGGGGAGAAGCTGAGGGAATGGAGTCTTCCGCATCAGAATCTTCATAAGGGGGAAAGGAGTAATCCTGTTCCTCAGTGGAGCCTGAGGAAACAGACACTTGATCAGAGGAGGCATAATCCTCCTCTTGTCTAGGCCTTTTGTCGGGGGGGTTGGGAACCCCTGATCAAAGAAATTAAATCTTCAGCCAATTTAAGCATCTGTTTCTTAGGCATAGGGCCTTGACCTGGAGACTGAAGTGTAGTCTTTTTTGGTTTTAGAGGAGTCTTAAGCTTAGCATAAGATTTTATGGTGAGAGTAGTCGGTCTGAAGACACCTTCAGAAACCGAAGGTGTTTCTACAGCACCGGCTTCTCCTACTGCAATGTCGTTGGTAGGGCCTAAAGAAAATGGCTGCATCGGCCTAGAACTCTCTGCTGGAGAATCCGAAGTGGTCTGGGGATCCAATTCAGCAGTAGCCAGGGGCTGCGTAGGCGCCTCACTGAAAACCGGAGAACCAGCGACCGGCCCAGCCGAGGGCTCAGAGTCTGGCATGGATCTAGGCTGCCTTTCTTTATCTTTGCATTTTTTATGCACGCCGGTAGTCGGTTGCTCCGACGGCATAGAGTAATTAAACTTCCTACCGTAGTGTTGTGCCAAATCAAAGCGTCGCTTTGTAGTTCACTTATTGAACCTAGCACAAAACTGACAACCAGTGACGTCGTGGTCTGGGCCTAGGCAAGGTATACAAAAAGAATGAAAGTCCTTATGAGGTATTTGCTTCCCACAAGAAATGCAATTGTTAACTTTTTCTGACATCGGACTGAGGCAAGAAAAGGTTCCCCAATGGGGTACTTAGCTTTGAAGACTTCGGACTGAAACTCGATTCGAAAATCTCAGGTGTCGGCCGACCGGCACTTGCGAACTGCTTCTGCTTCGGGCACTGCGCGACAAGAAATACTGAAGAAAATGGCGTCGGATGCCTCTCATATACCCCTGGCGCACTGACGTCAGGGAAGAAGCGATAGCAACCGACGCTGGACCAAGACTTTGGAATTCAGGCTGACTGCGGGAAAGCCTGATGGCAGGATAACCCAAGTGCGATGACTGCAGCAGGGTAACACGATGAACATCATAGACAGTTGGGAGACTGGTTTGGTAATTGCTTGTTTGCTTGTATGGTTATGACGTCTGCTTCTACACTGTCTGCCATTGTTGTTTTTACATGAACCTTTCTTGTTTTGCGAATAGTTGAAAGGCAAATGCAATGTTAGGACAAGCAGAACAGATACACAAAGCATACTTGTGCTCCTTCTGAGACAACCTGTGTCATTCCAGGGGTATTGCCGTTGGCCAGTGATATGTTGTCAGTGCTGACATAGAAAGGTGGCAGTCCTTTATAAACTGGCAGTACACTGACCTTCATGTGCCTGCTGTCCTACTAGGCACCATACCTCTCAACTTCTGAGAGCCAGACATATGGACAAAGCCATAAGTAATTGGGGGATGAAGGCCTAAATATAGGGGCCACTTTTAAGTATTGGCCTTACCAATCTAGAAAGGCGATTCAACAACAGGTTTTGCATTAGCATGCAATTTTCTACAGGGTATGAAGTCTGACACTACAATCTGTCATTATTTCTAACCTTAGTCTTACGTGATTTACCAATGAATTGCCAGACAACCACTATTTCAGGATATACAGACCACAAATATGATGCAAACCTCTGGACATTCTGCAATAGGTCTGTACAGTTGAGAGGTATGGTAGGCACTGTGTAGGTTACTCCCAGGTGTGTACTGTCTATATGTGTGGCCTCCTGTCCATGACCTGTCCAGCTTTCCTGCAATAACAGATATTGACATCTGGACAGTGTGTACAACTCCTACTGTAAGTGTAGCTGACATGCAGAATAGTTGGCACTGCATTTCTTTGAACACGGCCCTGTCAACCACAGTACTATACCTAGGCCACTATGACACAACAGCTGGGAGTAAGTGCTGGCAACATCCTGACAGTATTAACCACATATATACATAGCTCACTGACCTCTGCATATTGTGGACATGTAACAACTTATCATGTTGATTGGGACAGCCCTGGCAATGTGTGCTCTGCTGCTATTTCCCTACAAACATACATGTTACTGCATTTCTATGGGAATATGGGTGTGAGTGGAGCACACCTGTCAACTGTACACATTTGCACAGACTGTGCTGATATTTGTTTTATATTTTGGTTCCATTTAGCATAGTACTGTGCTCTGTTTTGGAGAATAGAGGCATATCACTAAAGACCACAGGTCAGATTGTTTGAGTTTCAGACTTCTTACCCTTCAGAGCCTTACTGCAACTGCAGGACCTGCTGCGATATCACTGTGTAAGTCTGTAAGGGGGGGGGGTATTTCATCACTGTCATCATTTGTGGGCCTTTGCCAGACATTTCTTAATGGTTTTCTATGGCTGACTTGCTGGGTGAGGCTGAGAGGCGAGTATGGGACCCCCACATTGACATCCCTGCCTGTGACCTATGATCCCCCAGTTAGTTGGCCCCCCACATATACTGCAGTGTGATTTGTCACCTTGGGTACTACTGCATAGTGTGGGGAAGCCACATTTCCTGGTGTCCCACACAGCTGTCAGTTGTCTGCTATCGCAGTTTGCTACCCCATTCCCTTGCATGCATGCAGCAATACCATAGACATACTAGCAGAACATACTACTCCTTTCATTTATTGTTAAGAAGACTGACTTACCTTGTGCCTGCAGCAGTTGTGTGGATGG
The DNA here is from genome assembly GCF_019279795.1 of Protopterus annectens. Classification (NCBI taxonomy): domain Eukaryota; kingdom Metazoa; phylum Chordata; order Ceratodontiformes; family Protopteridae; genus Protopterus; species Protopterus annectens. Next base: position 407,911,502 of record NC_056730.1, on the reverse strand, counting down.
TGCTTGAGGGCTGCCTATGTCGGATGCACTCAGTACACTGCCTTTACATGGTAAGGTACAGGTAGTGTGATGTGAGTGGCATCCATTTCACTGTGTGTGCAAGTCAGAGAGAGGTGTCAGTCCCTGGGTTCCTACAGTGTCAGTGTTTTTATGCTATGCATTGCCTCCTTGCCAAGGCCAGGGAATACTGGGCATGCCTCCATCTGCCTACAAGAGATGGTTCAGGGGGTTCCTCATCTGAGTCCCTCTGTGCTTGTGGGGACCTTGGCAATGGTGAGGGGCTGTGTGGTCCTTCCCCGTGCTTTTCCTGCTGCAGCTGTTTCCGCAGGATAATATTGTGTAGCATGGCACATACTATGAACATGTGTGCACATGTGGCTGGAGAGTACTGCAGGGCTCCACCAGATATGTCAAGGCAGTGGAACCGTGACTTGAGCATCCCATACACAAGCTCTGTAATGATCTTGGTTTGTGCGTGTTCCTCACTATGACATTCTTGATTGCATGTGTGTGCATTTCTAATGGGTGTCATCATCTACGGCTCCAGTGCATAGCCAGCATCCTCCACCAGATAGCCATATGGGATGTCCCCCCTGGCAAATCACTGGTACAGCTGTGAGGAATGCCAGATGTGGGAATTGTGACAGCTTCCAGGGCTGCCAGCAAACAAATTAATGATAATGCCCTGGGCGTTGCACCTGAACTGGCAGTTGATAGAGTGAAAGCCCTTGCGATTTATGTAAGCCCTACCCTGTTCACCGGGTGGTGCTTTGATGTGGATGTGCATGCAGTCTACGGCACCCAGTACTTCTAGGTAGTCTGTTACATAGTGGAAGAGGTGCATATTGCTGGTCTTTTCCTCAGGAGTGCTGCAGAAGTAAATGTGCTCACCGGCATGTGACATGGCATCCAGGAACTGGTGGAGTACCCTGGATGCAGATGCCTGTGAGACCCCCACGATGTCCCCATTAGGTCTTTGGAAAGTACCTGTAGCTAGTATTCTTAAGGATACATATACCTTGGTATCCACTGGGTTGGGTTCCCCTCTGTTGGCTCTGGGTCTAAGGTGAGGGTGGCACACCTCGATGAGTTGTTAAAGTTTGTCCCTGTCCATCCTGTAGCACTCTAGTATCTCCAGATTATGTAGCCCTTGGTAGGTTACCCTGGATCTGAACACTCTTCTCCTCCTCAGTCTGGGGCAGTTGTCAGCATTATCCTCCTCACCACACTCAGCCTCTAGCACATACTGATGTATCAAAGCAACAGCAGCCCCTAACATTTTATCAGTTAAAATTCCCCTGTGTGTGTACACCAATGGTGCAGAGTTTGTGAGAAAAAACAGACTAAGAGGTGTTTGCATAGTTTATACTGTTGTGCTGCAGATGCTGCCTGTATTACTGGCTGACTATGAAACATTCCACGTGCCAGCTATACTATTTGTACTTGATTGCTTTTATTCTGCTATTTCCTGTTTTTTTCCCTTCCCATTTCCACTCCTTTTAAGCCACCTGCTGCCCAAATGTAAACAGTTCTGCTATTTCTGGGTTTTAATTTTTTTTTGTTTAAGACCCAGTGCGCACCGCACAAACCCATTTAGCTAAGGTAAACACTTTTAAGCAGAAATGGCCCTGCCCTGTATGCAAACACGCTCCTCATTTCATGGAATAAATATATATATAGCCTCAGGCACACCCCCTTGCTTAGCTGTGCTTAGCTAAGCTCAAATGGAAGCCGTGGAGCTCCAATGTGCTTACACCACACATGACACACCCCCTTTTCTTGTCAGCTGTTTCCCCTGCTTACACCACTGCATTATAGCTCCTACACAGTTAGGTGTATTCAGACAATAGTCTCCCATTTTGCTATTCAGTAAACTTAGCTCATTTGCCTACCCCACTGCCTTAGTTCCTTGTTACACCACTACACCAGAGCCTATGTCCATAGCAACCAGTGTTACTTATTATTGTTTTGGTTCTGCTTGCTACCCACTATAATGGCAAAATGCAGATTTCACTTAAAATTTTCTTGTCACATTTTTTTTAAACATTTTCTGCAAGATCTCGTTTGTACACCGCTGTGCTATGCTTAAATGGGTTTATATTAAAAGCACGAAGGTTTACTTACCCGAATACCTAAACGACAACACATATTCTGCGAACCACAAATATACTGAACGCGCTAAACCGCAAAATTCAAAAAGGCGAACCGTCATAGTTGTCCCACCCCACTGCCTGGTACATATTACCTACCCAAATAAACTAAATAAACCACATACATACACTAACCAAAACCCTACCTCTAACCCTAAACTAAACCCTACTTCTAACCCTACACTAAATCTTGCTTATACCACCATGTATGCACTTACCTTAACCTGCACCCTAACCCAAAGGTCCGCAACTATCGCACACTTACCTTAAGAGGCTATACCCAAATAAACTAAATAATCTACACCCATACACTTAACAAAACCCTGCTTCTAACCCTACACTAAATCTCACATACATTACCATCTATGCATTTACCTTAACATGCACCCTAACCCTAAGGTCCGTAACTATCGCACACTTACCGTACTTACTTACGGAGATATACTGCAGAAGGGCCAACCATGATGATTCGACATTTCGGATTTCGGAAGACGTGTTGGCGTTTAGGTATTTGGGTAAGTACACCTTCATTCTTTTAATATAGACCCGCTTAAACAGCCGAAATTGGCCAAAAAAAAAAACTTTTATTTTTATTATTTTGCAACTGTTTTCCATGCCAATGGCCATATTTTTGGCCAGTGGAATGCCTAATGATCATAGTACATGCTTTACTTTGAGCTGTCATGCCCCCGTTTTGATTTTTGTAGAAATATACACGGTTAGTAACCGAAAACATTTCTGCAATGGACACTGCTCTGACACAGATGCCTGCCTGGTTAATGAATTGCTAATTCACCGCATTTGCATGGTTTTCACCAGCAAATGAGGTAATTAGCATTATTCAGTGGTGTCCATGCCAGAATAGTGCTGGCAGGCTCGTGGACACCCCCAGCCTTGTTTACTGAAGTGCTCGGCGGCCATATTCCGTGCAGAAGCTGCTACACTATTTTGGCACGGTAAAATTGCTTTATTGAATCCCGGGGAATATCCTTGACAATACATTTTTTAAGTCTATTTCATTACTGAAATGGCTGCAACTGGGACATAAAGTGGCAGACATTTTTTTAACAAGCAGAAGAGTTACAAGTTGATTTAGTAAACATCCCCAGTCACTCAAAATGTAATTTAAATGTCAATGATCTGAAATGTTAGGTAGCAAGACAACAGGACATATCAAAGGGAAATTGTGCATGTATGATGAATGCTTATATTCAGACATTTGAGAAGTTATTAGCAGGAAATTATAAGGGAATTTGACCAACTTTGAGACAGAGCAGTCTTAAGGTGTGTATGAGATGGTTACATGAGAAGAATCACCCCATACTTGGCACCTGTGATGAGGAAAAACCTGGGGTGACAATAAAAGTAAAGAAACAATTATTGGGTGAGAAGAGGGGAAAATTCTAGAGAACACAATACCATAAAGTGTACAGAAAGACATTTTTAAGCAGTTAGGGAATGTGTATAACATACATTTTGACAGGCAACAGAATGAAGAGCTTCACCTTTCACATAACAATGTGTCAGGGAAAATGAAATAAAAAAAACCCTTAATAATGTGAAAAGCAAAAATAAAAAGAAGAAGAAGGAGAACAAAGGAATGCACTAAAGGCACTACCTGAAATACTCATAGATGGAAAAATGGAAAAATTAAAAATGGAGCATGTGTTAATAAAAAGAAGGGAGAAAAAAATCTAAACATGAGCTTTGCATAGTGGGAGCTCCTTTTTAAGAGGCATTGATATTTAACATTTGTGGATAATACTCTGACAATTCCAATGGTTTCTTGTCTAATAGGAGCAAAGTTATAAAATAGCATGAGGATATTAGAACCAAATATGAAGAAAGGCAGGTAATTGTTCATGTGGGAACTGAAGACTTGTGAAATAGTAGTAACAACAGTGGAAGAATTTACCTTCTTGTAGGAAATTTATAAAAGGCAGGGACTGAATGAATGAATGATAGAAAGTCAACTTTCTTGTGTTTTCAGAAGTGAATACATTTATAGAAGAAAAGGAACAATCAAACATCATCTGAAGATTAATATTAAGAATAAGTGACAAGAACACAGAATTTAATGATAAATGCCCATCTTTTTAAATAAGCTGAGAAATACCTGTCTACTAGTTTTCATCTCAATCTAAAAGGAAGACAAATATGAACATTAGCCTACTCATTAAAAACATAATCATATTTTTAGGGAGGCAAATATTGAAGTGAATTGTTTTAATCTTCAAAAAATGAGTATTCCTCACATTAATGTAAAAATCCTAATGGGAAAATGAATAAATTATACCATTAAAATAAAAAGCCCTGACGTAGTCAGAATAACTGAATTAGGGCTTAAAGATGGTAATATTAGCTACAACTTGGATGGTCGTTCATGTTTTATGTATCACTGTGATAGCATACATTGAAGGAGAAACACTAAAAAGTATGTTAAATAATACCTGGCAGCCACTAAGGATGGACTAGTTTTTAAATTTAAACAAAGCAGGAAGCAAATTCATCAACATTTTTATTTACAGATCTCCTAAGAAAGCACGTAGTCCTCATGAACAGTAATTAGAAGAAATGTTTTTTAGTGCCAAATGACATCTTAGTCATTGTGTGAGACTTCAATCCTGTACGCAAGAACTATGATAAACAAAAAGAGTTTAAAATCAAAGGCCACAGTAAACTTGATCATGAAAAGTACACTAGGAATCTGAGACAGGTAATCCAGGTACCAACAAGAAAAATGCAACAGTGGATTTAGTTCTAGTCCAGGATGACAAATGGTCTTGGAAATATGTCACCCTCCCACCTCTGGCTGGTACTGCATTTTCTTTATTGAAAATTAAGATTTTGAGGAAGGATAGCATTTTAACTGCTACATACTGTAAAGAAAATACTGAGGGAGCTTGTAGGTTTATGAGGAATAAGGCAAAATGGTCAGACATGAGAAATTAACTCAAACAGCGGAAAATGCAGGATGAACTTTGGAATAAGGGGACAGAAAAGATGGATGAAATATTGTTTAACTAGTTATGTGAAACTTTGGATCATGTTACTTAAGTCTGTCCTTTTGCTTTACCACACAAATGGGAATGTAAAAATATCAATTCAATAAATGAAACATCCTGTCATGTATTTGTCCATTTTGAAAAATAAAGTTAATTTTAATGAATCACCATACCTATGTAGAAAAATCCAGCTGCTGCTAAGTCTCTTGGAGATTTTTTGGCATCTTTTGGCCATGTTTTGAATGATTCCAAACGCACGTCTTCATCTGCAAAGATGTTCAGGTCAGGTTCCAGATTCCCTGAATTAATTTAACAGACTTTGTAAGTTAACATATCAACAAGTCAGTGAACTACTGCAGCTATTCAATGAGTTACTTAGTAAGGTTATCTATACATTAAAAATGTTTTCATTATCATAGGTTCATAGGTTCATAGATTAGTACTAAGCTAACTGCCCTTATTGAAGCCATTTTTTTTAACTAGAATCAATTATCCCTGAGATTCCCTGTACTGTACCTTGCATTTGTAAGGCAAACACCTTAACCATTAGGCCACCCTCCCAATCATGTTTCGTTAGTTTTGATTCAAAAATTCTCAATACATTTATCAGAATTTGGAAATCATATTTTTCTGCATCTTAGCTTGTCATACATTTTACACTTTTTCTGTACTTATTTTTCTTGTCTTATCACTGTGTTTCTCTTATTTTCTTCAGGGTGCACAGCAGTGCAGCAGTCAGCATTACTGCCTCACAGTGGTGCATGCCTTCCCTGTGTTTCTTCACTGGGGTCCCTGTTTTTTATCAAAAAGATGTTTGTGGTTGAACTCACATTTCTCTAAATTACTTGTAGATTCAAGCGCACGAGTGTGTGTCTATGTGTAGTGTGTGCAAATGCATGTGTGTGTGTGTGTGTGTGTGTGTGTGTGTGTGTGTGTGTGTGTGTGTGTGTGTGTGTGTGTGTGTGTGTGTGTGTGTGTGTGTGTGTGCGCATGGTCACTCAAGCAGAGTGTCCTGTGATGGATTGGAATCCACTTCATAAATGGTTTTCTTTTAATGAATTTTGTTGCTGGAATAAGCTCTGGATACATTGCACGCCTGAACAGAAAGTATCACTCAATGAATGAATAATGAATGAATGAATGTTCTTCCTTTATGGAAGCTGGACTTTTCTCTTTCTCACTTTCTTACTGAGTAAAGTTCTACAAAGTCACAGTCCTCTGTTTGTAACATGATCAGGGCCTATTGGCCAGGAATTATAACAGTTCATAAACTTGCAGCACAAAAGTACAGGTGTGTGAGCAAACTCACTATAAGAGTAGCTTTTGAGCTATACACTGCATTATGATTACTCATCCATGGGCAATTACCATGGTGATTGTCCTCATTTGCATTCTGAGTTCCAGTGGATTTACATATGCTCCTTAGAATGAAGATGTCCTCCTCTCCTAGCCCAATACATCAGCCTAAAATATGGCTAAAATAGGAACAGCTCACATCATTTCCAGTTTTTTTTTTTAGTGTGTCTTGGCTAGCAGCATAAAATGCACCTGATCATCATGTCCTAAAGACCTAAGCCTAGTAGCTTTCAGCCATGTTTTCTCTAGGATGCCACTGAGTGAAAATGATAGGTTGGTGGGGAACAATGGGCAAAACTCTGAGCACTAACCACTCTCCCTTTTTTCCTTTTTTAATATAAGATCTTACCCCTCTGGTGGGAGTGGTGATGTCTTACTTTTCTCCACACCCCAGGCATATGGGGTAGTGATGGTATGATCCCAATTCAAGTGTAACTTGGAAAATTGGATGGGGAACAGGAAATTTATCCCTGGTTTGGCACCTGTATCTCTAATGGACACAGCTCTTAGGCCCCTGATTGTAAATATTTCATCTCCCAAGCCCCTGCTTACAATTGTCATGGGTACCAGAACTTATCAGAGATTTGGATGCATGGTTAGGTTGAAAAAAGCCCTTGTGGTCATTAGCCTAGTATACACCTATGAACTTATGAAGACTAAGTGAGGCAGGAGGATGACAGACAGACAGACAATACTGCAGCAATGATCTTACTACTCAAACAGCTATTCTTATGATGAGTTTACTCACAAAACTGTACTGTATTATAAAGATCACTACTGCAGTAAGATTACTTTTCCATGGGTAGACAATGAAGCAGTTAGATGCCCTGTAAAGGTGGTGGCTTCTACAGCATTCCTTATAGAACTGCAGTTGCTATTCTTGCCATATTCCTGGACTGAAGAACCAACGCTTGGGAAGGTATGCACAAAGGTCTAAGCACTGCCTCACAAATGATGTGCATTGATGCTACCCTAAAAAAAAGCTGCTGTGATGGTTAGTGCCCTGGTTGAGTGTGCTCTCACATGATCCCCTACAGCCTTTCCATTACTCTTGTAACAGGATGCAATACAGCTAGGCAGCCACTTAGAAAGTGCTTGCTTGCTTGGAAACTCGCCTATCCTCCTTACTTGTCATGAAGAATATGAAGCATTGGTCTGACTGTCAGAGAACAGTCATTCTTGTTACATAGTTTCTGTGCTGTGTGCATTCCTGCAAATGTAATATCCTTCTACCCTGTTCTGTGAGCTTAGATAAAAGACAGGTAAGTGCATACTTTATTTTATTATTTGAGTTTCAAACCTCAGACCCCCTTAGGAATAAAACAAGTGTTCATCTAAAGACTCACTGTGCCCCATGGGTATTTAAGGCTTCCTACACAAAGCAATGAACACCTCAGAAATTCTTTTAACTGAGATGGAGGCCTCCACAAATAGTGTTTCCTTGGATATGGATGTGGGTGTTGCTGAGAAGGTTGATTCAGAATGACCCATAGTTAAGATTACATACGTTGGCCCAGGTTATCTAAGAACTTCATGTGTGGAACCTCTATCAGAAACTGCTTCACAGTGATAGCGGAGATGGGGAACCCATATGCAGACATGCAGGAATAGTTGAAAAGTACACTTTAATATGGTTTACCTCGACTTGCTCAATCTTGGTTGTTTTGCTGTTTCTTAAAGTATATTGGCTGAAGATATTATTTGCTCATGCTACGATTCCTTGCTATTTGTTGTGTAATTCATTTAGGCTCAAACTGTAGGTGTTCATTCTTCAAAAAGGTACAGTGGATAGTGGAAAAGGAGTGATCATTATTTTTGTTTTTTAATGACTTAATTTTCCAATCTGGAGCAACCTCAGCATGGGAACATGTAAGTGTTTGGGGGCAAAGCCCACATACTTTGGGTGCAAGTTGGGGCTTGACCACTGCAACAGTTATGTATGCCTATTTTTCTTAAACACACACATTAATAGAGTTTATATGTACTTGCGGTAATGAGTTCCATGCAGAAATGTATGACATCATATTTAGAAGCTGGTGCAATTCAATCAAACATAGTAGGCATGTCTATTAATAGATGCATAGGAGACGTAATGGAGGAAGAATTCTGAAAAGTATCATAGGACTTCTTGCTCTTTAGCTTCCATGGACATCATTCTCCTAGACAGCATAAAGAGAATCTCTTCCATTTGGACAGGCAAGATTTTTCAAGTGCTGGGATTTATGCCCTCTTGCAAAATGCGTACTACTCAGAAAATTGGTCTTTAGAGGGAATCAAGCTGACAGCATCCAAATTGCAAACCTGGGGCCCTTTTGATTTGAGGGTATCAATGCCATTTCTTTCAGAGTCACAATTGTGCTAATTTGTGGGAGCTGTAACAGACACTCCTCACCCAGCAAGACAAACCATGGTTATCTTGGCCACAAAGGGGTGACAGAAAGATACTGGTTCTGCATGCTCTGATCTTTTGCAGTACACTGATAATTAGGGGAATAGGAAGAAAGATGGAAGGAGCTCATCTATATCTTGGGAATCCAGAACAGAATCTTTTAAGCTGTTAAATCTTCTCTGATGCAAGTCAGTCTATTGGGAAATACCTCATTTTTGTCTCAGAATCTGACAGATTTTTGAGTTAAGTATCCATTAATGGTTGTTAGATCATTATCTGCTCAATTTATCTGTCACTGTGTTCTGATCTTTTGGAAAGTAGGAATCCTGGAGATGCTGTCTCCTAGGCCATCCTAATTAGTCCACAAAGCTGTTTAAGTGCATATCTCCTTGTTTGCTTATGCACCACATGGCTGTGTTATAACATTTAAAGTCTCTGGTTGACAAACTGTTTTAAGGGATTTTGGTGCCAGAATCATAGCCATTCTCTGTAGAACTGCTCCTTTGAGGCATCTTTAGTTAAGGCCGTGTTCCTTCTGAAATCACAAAGACTATTTCCTGCTTGTTTTCTTCATGTCAGATCCATCAGAAAAACTAATTTCTAATAGCAGGGAACAGCTGTTTTATCTGCTGTAGAGGATGGATGAGCTCTGCCTGTAAATTTCTAAAGAAACACTATTTTTCATATCCAGCCTGGCTAGAAGGTCCACTATGATGGAGACTGACATACTGCACATTGTACTTAGAAACATTCTGACTGTTGAGCAGGTAGTCTTTGCCAGATCTGCAAAGACAAGTGTAATATGAGAGGCCTTGTCTCTTGGTAGGAACAGTCTGGCTCACTCTTTATCCAGTAAGGCACTAATAATTTTTTTGTCCTTCATGGGACCATGCCAGACATGGGTAAGTTTAAGGTGCACCCCAGATTGGTTAAGCAGTTCATAGTCTAGAAACATCTGAATGCCTTCCAGCAAGGTTGAATGAATTAAGTAACATTTGATTGGAGATCATGAGGTAAGCACTGCCTTAAACTGCTCTGAGCACCAATGTCAATAAATACTGTCATAGTAAAAGGGCATGGAATGCCTAGCCATGGCCTGTTACATGAGAGGGAAGTAAGAGGGATGATATGATTGATAATAAGTAGCATGACATCTCACTTCTGCCTGAGGTTTTCATTTAGTTTTTTTATGAACTATTAAGGCAAATAGTATGTTTGTAAGTTAAATGTATTAATAAAATAATTAGTTTTAACATGTTCTGAGGGTGGGAGGATTTTTCTTTAATCTTAAAATCACTGTTTTTAAGACTTTAAACTTAAAAACAGAAAATGGAGTTACCTAAGTGCCTAAAGGTCTGGACATTGGTCCTTCTGTAAGATAGCTCAACACCTAATATAAACCTGTTAATCCCCATGTGTTTAACTGCCATGCAGACTACATTAATAAACATTGCACAATGTCTGTTTGACATAAACTTGATCAATAGTGTTAAACAGTGAAAAATTCACTCTGTTTGACAGAAGTCAGCACCCATCTACACTTCCCAGAAGTGTACTGGTCTTACAGTTAATTGTATTAAAAGTGATACAGGGACAAAGAGTTTTGCAAGGAAGGCATGTCTGGGGATTTTTGCCTTCTATGAAAAATAAAATTCCAAATTCTCTTTTAATCTCTCTTTCTTTTAATTCAAATGCAGAATTTCATCAGAAGGTCATCATAACCAGAACAGCAAGTCAGAACCTTCTATTTGACTATTAGTAACCACATATTACAGTTCATTGCTCCACTGTGCCAGAACCTAATGAAGCATTAGGTATAAGTAAGGCTATACCTTGGACATCCATCTTGAGTCCTTGTTAGTCCATTTAATGGTTCCAAATGCACATTGAAACCTACGGAAAGTTTTGAATTATGTAAACAGCATATCCTTGGTAGTCAGCAAGCTAATTGACCCTGGGAAGAACATGCAAATTAAAAAAAAAAAAAAAAAAAACAGGTCAGGACTGAACCTCAGTCTCTGGGTGACAACAACACTAGCCACTGCACGTAGATGACACTCAGTAATACTTGCAATGTTGTTGTGTCTTTCGGCTTTTCCCAGTTAGGGGTCGCCACAGCGGAACTCCGGTCTGCTAATGATTGGCAGTAGATTTTTACGTGCCGAGTTGCCAGCCCTGACACACAACCTTCAATGAAGGTACGCACCATTCACGCATGTCTCAACACAGAAGACGCTCTAGCTGAGAATCGAACAGGACAACGTCTTACTGTGAGGTGACAACGCTACCACAGCACCACCACCGGAATCACTCAGTAATACTTGCAATGTACTTTGAATAATTAAAAAAAAAACATGTTAAATTACCCATAGTGTTAACATGGAGCTCCTGGAGAGCTAAATCACAGTTAACAACTCCAGCTATTACTTCATTATTAGCTACAGCTTCTCATCAAAGTCCTTTGAAGGTCATGGAAATTACCTTCACATCATGAAGGATTAAATACCAAAATAAATGTGTTCTTACAAGGGGATTTCAATGACCCAAATACTAAGTGGGACACCTAAATTAATCCAAGTAAAGCTAGCCAGGTTAGCCCTGCTCACCTTGCTTGCTTTAGTCACTTTTCTCCAGCCCTTACAGTCAATCTGCTTCCTAATCTTTTGTACCTTATTGCTCCTCCTCATAGCCGCCTTAGGCATAGGCCAACTAGGCAGCCACCTAGGGCGCCGCTCTAGCAGGGGGTGCTTTTCCAGTAATCTGGATGGTTTAGGTAGCCCAGGATGGGGGCATATGGTGGTGTTGGGGGGCACTGTGGAGACCTTTTGCCTAGGGCACCAGTTGACCTAAGGCCGGATCTGCTCCTCCTCATACTCATACTGCACTGATTTCCTAAACTCTTACTCCTTCTCCTCCTCTCACAACCCACCTTTAAATACAATTCATCCTCTGTCCATTTATCTTCCTGGTCATTTCCATAATTTCTCCTTTCATATCTCTCTTATCATGAATTTTTAAGCCACATTACTACTTGTCTGTCTGCAAATTATTACTAACCTCAAAAGCACCCCAGTTTGATCATTCCCCTGCAGCCACCATGCTATAAATACATTTAAATGTTATTGTATTTATTTTTCTATTCAATAATTAGCCAATTTATGGTAATTTTTCTCCTGTTTTTGTGTTAAAATGCTGTGTTCATGTAAGAAATATCTAAAAATCATTTAAATAAGCTCATGTACAGATGTTTTTACCCTGCAATTGTAAATGTGCATCATGTGTAACTTAAATGTGGAGCTTTTCTCCTTAGGCATCCACTGAAAATGACTTTTCCTAATCTACAAAGACAACTAAATAAATAAATAAATAAATATAAACACCTCTAAACATTGATATGCTCAGTGTTTTCTGGGCTTTGTTAATGATAATACAATAGAGCAAATTGTAAAACTATGCACTACAGGGTCTAATATTCTTGACCTAGTCCTTACCAACCTAGCCCCTACCTGTACCCCACCCTGCATCTCCTCATTCTTCATTAAATCTGACTACAAGTCAGTCATTTTTTCTGTCAGGCCTAGTGGTACTACTCCATCACTAAATGAGACACAGTCTTTATGGATTTCACCAGGGCAAACTTATTTCAGCTTGTAGAAGACCTTTGCAAAATTCCCAACAATGCTCTGCAAGTCGACTCAACTGAGAGCGCTAAACAGCTGCATAGAAAAGTCAGTACCCATCTGCACTAATCATAACAGCAAATGCAAGAATAAACCTCTATGGTGAACTACCATATTAATAAACAGTTGTAAGAAATCCTCACCCTCTTACATTATGACTACAATGAAACATGTCAACAAAGATCTTTAGAGTAGTATTAAAAAATGGAAAATGCAGTACAACCTTGAAGTCACTATAGATACCAAAGGAAAGTACAAATATCATGTCATGAAATTAGGGAATAATGACCAACAGATTCATGATTATTTCCCAAACATTTTTTTGTCCAACAGACAAAAAGCTGAAAAAAAATCACTGAAATAGCAATTTATATGTACCATTTCCACCATTACATAACAAGGCAAGGCAATACCTTCCATTCAATGAAAGTGGCTTTCAATGATAAAGCAACTGTGCTGTTGTCAGTCTGATAAATGGGATTTGGCTCAAACTCACATTCCCTATCCAACTATGCGCTGAGTGCACTTAAAATCATATGATATATTTCAGTCCCAAGGGTATAGCCAATATTTTAGCAAACAAATTTAGTGCTAACTTTATCCTGCCTACCCAAATTGTTGCCCCAGTGTCACTGAAAATGTAGTTTTCGCTGAAATCATCTTGGAACAAGTCATAAAAAGACTAAACATAATACAGTAAACTCTCAGTTAACCGGAACTCAAGCAACCAGCACTCTCAAGCAACCGGCAAAAAATATTGAAGAAATACAGTACAATTTTCATGTGTTGCACTTTATGCCCCACCCCGAAAAACATACCTTATGTTTTTAGAGTTTTGGCATTTTAAAAAGGATGGAAAAGAAGATAGGAATAAATTCCCTCTCTCCCCAACCTGAGAACAAGTGAAACCAAACAAACAGTATAGGTTACAGTATTAGTCAGGCCTATTTTTATTAGTAACTCTCAAGCAACCAACAGTTATCCAGCATCCACCAATCCCCATGGGTGCCAGTTAACTGAGAGTTTACTGTACTTCCATGGAACTGAACATACCAGGCTGCAATCCCATCATTACCAACTATGCATTATTTGAGCCTCTACTGAAACTGTTTGACCTTAGCCTATCCACAGTGTTTGTGCCTGATGCTTGGAAAAAAAAAATGGTGATTCCCCTACGCAAGGTTTTTGAACCTTTTACAACAAGATGTAGAATGAAAAAGTTCACAAAACTACCATGGTGGTAGATTCCATACATACAGTGCTTTACAGACAAATGATTGGCTGACCTAAGTCTCACGCTGCATCCTGGGAACTAGTAACAACCTATAGTGAGTTCACAAACCAGAATAATGTGGATCCAAGATACCATGAGCCTTTAACTATGTTAAAGGTTGACTATCCTTTCAACAGCCCTGCCAAACAGTCTGAAATAGGTGGGTAATTATCAAAATCTCACTTTATTATCTTTGCTTTTAGCTGTTATGCATCTCTTCATACCTGACAGCCTGAGTAACTATAGAAAAGGAAAAAATGATATGCATATACCTCTCAACCTCTTAGTGCAAGAAATCTGGACAAAGCCTGACAAAATGGGGGGACAAAGGCCCAAAAATAGGGACACTTTTTAAATATTGCTCTTATAAACCTAAAAAGTTGCTAGAGTAACAGGATTTGTTTTAACGTACACTTTCTGAAGGATTTGAAATCTGAAACTCGAATGTGTGTCTTTACTTAGTGACTTTAATCCTCAGATCATCCCAGTGATTTGCCAGAAAAACACAAATTTTATGAGGAACAGACCAAAAATATGAGTAAAAAAATCTGGACATTCTGTGAAAATCTGGACGGTTGAGAGGTACAACTCTTAACAAAAGCAGATTAGATAGTAAGCATATCATTTATGTTTTTCCAGGCCGTGATGTATTTCTAATCACGCAGCTTTTCATTACAATATGTAATGCCACCACTGACATTCTTTTACATGGAAAGAAACTTTAAAATGTTAGGACTGTAACCTTGTCTTGTGGATCTTAAGCAAGTCACTATATCATTTAAGAACACAGTCTGACTATCTGAGGAATAGCAGTGGAGTGGAGGAATGATGACAACACTGATCCTTATCCATAACAGATCATGTGGTAGTGACATTTGTGATAGTGGTCCAGCAACTTTGATCAACAAAGTTATTATCTTGTAGAGAGATTCTGATCCATGTGTTCCCTAAGACTGATGCTTGACAGGTCCAAATTAACAGTAACCCCAAAGAAGGTGACTAACCACTTATATCAACTGTTGCAAAAACGTTGTTCAGAATGTATGGTCAAGCAGCCAAGATGTTTAATGAAAGTCGGACCCTACTATTAAAACAGTAAGGAGCTTGTAGCAAATGCTAATAACCTTTATCAAGCCACACTAATCCACTGAATAACTTCTGGGCATGCAGAACATCTTCTGTTTGTGCTGAACATTAATTTTGCATGAAACATTTCAGTACATTAAGCTTCACTCAGTCATATCTACAGCATGATAGTGAGCTAACCATGTCAGGCACAGATATGCATAGTTTTGGCAACTGAAGAAGTTAAATAATGTCTGATGTATGTAGAAGCCTCAGTCCTTAATGGCCATACCTTAAGTTACACTCAACAGATGGTCTGTATATTAGCTAGAAACGAGGACTGCAATAGTATAGAACTAGATGTCAAGGAAGTGGTTATTTCCATTATATGACATTCAGACCTGTGCAGAAATACTACAGCTTTCATTCCTTTGCTTTGGTGTGGCACAATGGTGTATCAGCCAAAGCAAATGTGGCTAGGTCATGCAAGCAGTAAAGCCCAACGGGGTGTCTGTCACTGTGTAAATAATGCATCTGTAGTGGTATTCTACACCCCTGGAAGGGCATTATTTACATAGCAACACATACACCCTGAAGGGCATTATTGTGCTTAGAGAATGGACGGTCTATACAATTGTTTTGTTTTAATTATTTATTTTTATTGCTATATTATTTTTTATAGGTTTAATGTAAAACAGTTCCTATGCCAAATGTTTCAAAACTTGATAACTTGATGTAGTATATGTATATGCTGTTGGAGGAAGTATTTTCCATCCAAAACATACGTTTTGTAAATATTTTCTATCTATTCTAAACTGTGTGTGTGTGTATGTGTGTGTGTTTGAGGAAGAATCCTTTTATTCTAGCAACTTTCTAATTTTATAACTGCAATGTTTAAAATGTGTTCCTCTTTTTGAGCCTTTGTCCCCACATTGTTTTAGGCTTAGTCCAGATTTCTTGAGATAAGAACTTTGGAAGTATGCATACCTCTTAATTCTAACTGCTAGTGCTACTGCTCAGTCTTTCTCACTCTCTCTCTCTCTCTCTCTCACACACACACACACACACACACACACACACACACACACACACACACACACACACACACACACACACACACTTCTGCTTTCATGCATGCAAGCATGCATACATTTTCACTCATAGGCAGAAACATAAACATAAACACACAAACACACACACTTTTCTTATTTATTTATTTTTTGTTAATGTTTCTTTTAATTTTATACTTGCTAAACATTGAAAGTGCTGCTTAGCGAGCATAAAATAATGGTGGGAATTAGGTTCATTACAGTCCAAGCTCCACAGCAGCTTAATATGATCCCATGAAACTGTGGACTTATTAATACCCTAATGGAGAACATTTGTTTTCCAATCAGGCTTTAATTTATTGTTTGCTCATTCTGTAATTATCTATAACCTTTGCTCATTCTCTTATACAGTCTAATTTTTAATTGAATTTTAACACTATGCAAAACTTTTAATAAGTACATATTTTCTTTCAGCTCTATTTTCCATGGGCTCATTTTATGATTTTTTTACAATTTTTGGTGAGTGAAATCTGCAGAACATTAATTCAAACTTTACTTTAAAATGCAAAATTACATTTTCAGGATTCATTTGTCACATTCCTGAACTGGTACATTGAAGGATTGTGCCAAGTCTAAAATTAAAATACTAAACATAAAGATTGTTATGAGTGGAGAATATAATACTATATTGATCATAGTATTTTGTGCATTTTACAACAGTGATGTAGCAGAATGTCAGAAGTGCCTTCTGGTGAATCACAGGTGAATGCTTTCAAATATCACAAAATAATCATATTCTATACTACAAGTATGAAAAACACACTCCAACAAGAATATAAAAATTAGACCTACTACAAAAACAGTTAGAAAATAGCTAGTTAAGTAATTTATTTACTTATTATTTATTTAACATTTGTTGGCCAGGAAAGTCCAACTAGGGCAGAGCCTATGTTTGGTGGAGACCTGCGGAGAAATGCTTGAGATGCATGTCTTTGTAATGCAGGATAAAACCGGAGCAGCCAGAGGAAACCCAAGCGAACGCAGGGAAGACATGCAGACTCTACACAGAAGACATCCTAACAGAGAAAGTACAGTTGTGTACACTTACCATAAATGTAGATGTTCGAGTGTATTCACTGTTGCAGTCATCACATTTGGGTTATCTGATTGCAGTAGCCCTCAGTCAGCCTGATTAACAAAGTCTTGGGACCGGCGTCAGTTGCTGTCCCTTCTTCCGTGACATCAGGTCGTCAGGGGTATAAAACATGCAGCCGACGCCATTACATCATTTTTTCGTGCCCCAGATGTCAGGTGCCACCCTAATGGGAAGCAATTAAATCTATAAATATACAAGGTTATACCTCCAACAAAAAAGCAAATAGACCAAAAAGCTTTTGAGCATAGTAAAGGAGAGTAGAGGTATAGCCAAAAGAAGTAAGGGGGCTGGAAGGAGGGTAACCAGGACTGCAACAGTGAATACACTTGAACATCTACATTTATGGTAAGTGTACACAACTGTACTATGTTCTTCATGTTTCACTGTTGCAGTCATCACATTTGGGTAGATTCCCAAAGCTAAGGATGGGAGGAAGAATTTAGATAGCATTAGGACCAGCTATAAGGCCCTGCAAGACTGCAGTGGCAAAGCCACCTCTGGATTTAGAGAAAATTGGCAGATGGTAATGCTTGGTGAAAGTATGTACAGAACTCCAGGTAGCAGCTTCTAGGATGTCCCTGGTAGGGACGCCTCTGAGAAAGGCTGTAGAGGTAGATGCAGCCCTGGTTGAGCGGGGTCTGATCCCCTGTGGGATAGGTCTGACATGGTGCTTGTAGCAGAAATGAATGCAATGGCCTATCCATTTGGAAATGGTTTGCTTTGAAATAACCTTCCCTTCTGCCCCTGCAGCAAATGCCATCAGCAGTTGTTCAAATTTCCTTTGAGGTTTAGTCCTGTCCAAGTAGAATCTAAGTTGTCTGTGCACATCTAATGAGTGCAGTATCCACTCTCCTTTGTTCTGTAGTTTAGGAAAGAAGGTTGGCAAATGAATGGACTGACTAAGGGCCACATTGGATACCACCTTGGGCATGAAGGAGGGATTGGTCCTGAGGGAAACCCTGTCCGCATGAAAGATGATAAAAGGCTTCACTGCCATAAGAGCCTGTAATTTAGATACCCTTCTTGCTGAAGTGATTGCTAAAAGAAAAGCTGTTTTCCAAGAAAGGAATTTTAAGTCTGCAGTAGCAGCTGGCTCGAAAGGGGGAAGAGTGAGTTTCGCCAATACAAAGCTAAGGTCCCAGGCTGGAGCTGGAGCTATCCTGGGTGGTCGTAAATTTTTGGCCCCTCTGAGGAACTGCTTGAGCAGTGGATGAGAGAAGAGGGGAGGTTCTGTGTTATAATGAGATGAAATGGCTGAGGCATGAATTTTGATGGAGGAGAAAGACAGGCCCTTGTGAAGCATCTCAGTTAAGTATTGTAAAATCTGAGGTAAATTGAGACCAATTCCAGGCACAGAATCTTTTCCATTTTTCAGCATAAGATTTTCTAATACTAGGCCTCCTTGTCTCTAAAATGATATCCATCACTGGTTTACTGAGGAGAGATTAGGTAATTAGCCAGGCTGCTAAGTTCAGTGTTTGAAGATGCAGAATCTGGTTCTCCTGCTGAGACAATAGGGTAGGAGTCTGAGGCAGGTGCCATGGGGCCAACAGTGACACACTGTGCAAGAGGGGGTACCAGTGCTGGCGTGGCCAGTCTGGTGAACTCAAAATCGTCCTTGGTTTGTCTTGTTTGATCTTTAGTAGTACTTTGGAGAGCAGAGGCAGAGGAGGAAAGGCATAAACTGCTAGGTTTTTCCAGCTGAAGGACACAGCATCCACTTTCCAAGCTTGTTTGTGGGGAGTCCTTGTGCAAAATTTGTCCAATTGATAGTTCTGGGAGGAGGCAAACAGGTCTATATCTGGGCTCCCTCATTTGCTTGTCAACATGTTGAAAATCCTTAGTTCCAGTTTCTACTCGTGTGGGTCCATGACGTTTCTGCTTAGTTCATCTGCCTGTTCATTTAGTTTTCCTGGCAGGGATTGAGCTTGCAGATGCATTTGGTAGCTCAGGGCTGTGTTCCACAATGTCATGGCTAGTCTGCAGAGGGGTTAAGAATGTGTATCCCCCCTGCTTGTTTATGTACCACATAACAGTGGTGTTGTTCGTCTTTACCATTAATTGTCCTGGAAGAATGTGGTCCTTGAAGGCTGTCAGAACATTCTGTACAACTAACATTTCTTTTTGATTGATATGCAGGTGCATTTGACTTAGGTTCCATTTGCCCTGAATGCACTTCCCTGCCAGGTGTGCCCCCCATGCATAGTCTGATGCATCTGTTGTTACGGTTTGGGCGGTAGGGGTAGTGTGAATGATAGTCCCTTGTTTTGGTGGCAGGCGTCTGCCCACCAACACTCTAGGCGTAAGCAAGGTATGATAGGAATCATTGCTTCTAGATCCTGAGAATGTTGACACCATAGGCTTTTTAGATACCATTGTAGTTTCCTCATATGCAGTTTTGCATATGGAATTAGAAGAATGCAGGAGGCCATGAATGCCAAGGCTTGTAGTATTTGCCTTGCAGATAGCAGGGTTTTTGTGGCCACTTGTTTGAAGTAGGTTGTCAAATGAATTTGTTTCACTGGCATGAGGAAAGCCATCTGGGAAGTTGTATTCAAGCTTGCTCCCAGGAATATAATTTGTTGACAGGGTACCAGGTGTGATTTATTTTCGTTTATGGTGTACCCCAGACAAGTTAGCACCCTTTGCACAAAGGCCAGATGATTCAAAAGTATGTCCTGGCTTTCTGCCTGAATTAGACAATCGTCCAGGTATGGGTATATTTGAATATTTCTTTGCCTGCAAAATGCAATGACTGTAGCTAGGCACTTTGTGAATACACTGGGCACAGTAGATAAACCAAAGGGCAGTGCAGAGAACTGATAGTGCATGTAGCCTGCTTTGAAGCGTAGGTATCTTCTGCAAGATTCCCTGATTGGGATGTGCAGGTATGCTTCCTTTAAATCTAGTGTTGCCAACCAGGCATCTTTGCCTAGCATAGGGAGCAACTGGTGAAGAGTTAGCATCTTGAATTTTGGAATCACCAAAAAGGTGTTTAGAGTAGAGAGGTCCAGAATAGGATGCCATGAATTGCCTTTTTTGGGTACCAGGAAAAGTCTCAAGTAGAAACCTCATCCCTTTTCCTCTTCTGGTACCAACTGAACAACCCCCATGCTTAAGAGAGAAAGTACTTGTTTTTGGGCCTCTGCCCACTGATTTGGGGGTAGAGCTGGCCACCCGCTTGGTGTTGGTAACAAATGGAAATGAAATCTGTATCCCTGGGACACTATATTTAAAACCCATTTGTCCTGGGTAATGAGTTCCCAGTTCTTTGCATGAAGAGCAATCTTTCCCCCCAAAGGGGTAGTCAGTTGAGAAGTCCTTGGCAGTTTTAAAAAGAAGTCATTGAGACAGTTTATCATAAGGGGAGTTTTATTACTCCCAGATCTGGAAGTGGAGGCCCCCCACTGCTTAGTCCTGTGCGTACCCTGGGACTGAAGCCTGAGAGCTCTGCTGGATCTGGGTTTGGACTGAGAAGTCTGGAAGAGGCAGGAAAGGACCATTTCTTGGAAGGCCAACGCCTACTAAACCTTGGAGGTTGTACTTGTAAAAAATCTTTAACAGTTTGCATAGATTTAGCTTTTTCCTCCATCTTTTTAAGAACTTCTTCTGCCTTGTTGCCAAACAGGCGGTCCTGGTTAAAGGGAGCATCCAGTAATTTCACTTTAACATGATTTGGCAAGGATTGCTCCTTAAGCCAAGCATGCCTTCTATGTACAGACCCAGTTACAGCAGCCCTGCAAGATGCCTCTAGTGAATCAAAACCACATTGCAAAGTATGTTTTCCAACTTGTTCAGCTGAATGCAGTAAATCCTGTAAATCCTTATTTTCAGCACAATCAGGAATCAACATCATTTTCTGTTTAAGCAATCCAATAATATGCTGCTGATACTTCAACATATGAAACTGGCAGTTTAAGGCCCTAATGGCCAAAGTTACATAAGTGTATACCTTCTTACCCCATCTATCCAGTGCCCTGGAGTCTCTATCAGAGGGGGTAGGATTTTTGGCAGTAGTAGCTTTGATGCCCTTGGATCCCTGTGAAATGGTCTCAGGATCTGCAGTAGAATTTTTAAAAAGGAACTTGTGAGAGTCAGGGACCCTGTAATATCTATCAGGTTTTATGGGAGCAGGAGGTAAAGAGTCAAGGGCCAAGCTAGATTCCGAAAAGGCATCATCAACAATGTCCTGTACAGGAGGTATGGCTAAAGGCCTGTGCTGGGGCAGGAGTAAGAAATCCCTAAGCCTCTTTTTAGAATCAGAGAAATCCTGACTTTCCCAACGAAAATGCTCACTGAGAGTATGCAAGGTTTCACCAAAAGAAAAATCCTCTGGGGGGGAAGCAGAGGGAATAGAGTCCTCAGCATCAGAATCCTCATAGGTAGATAAGGGTAAATCCTGGTCATCAGAGGAAACAGAAAATTGAGAATCCTGGTCAAAAGTATCATAAGCAAACTCTGTCCTAGGGCTCTTAGAGGGAGAAGGCTGGCTTCCCCTGATTAAAGTAATAAGGTCTTCAGCCATTCTTATCATTTGTTTTTTAGACAAAGAGGCCTGACCATGCGGTCTGGGCATCAGTTTTCAAGGCATGGTTCGAGTTTTAGGCCTTGAAGTAGAAGATGGCATCAGTTTAATGCGTAAGTCAGTAGGGCTGAATACACCCTCAGAAGCCGGTGCCTGCACAGCGGCTCTGGACCCATCCAAGGTAGAGACATCCGCAGGTTCCACAGTTGAAGCATCTCGCACCATACCGGACTCCGAATGGGTCTCAGTAGAGGCCTGCGAATCTGAAGTAGTGGGTATCAGGGGCTGCGAAAGTGCCTCACTGAGTACCGGTGAACTGGCGACTGGCTTAGGAGAAGCGTCGCTGTACGCCTTGGACCTACGTGGCCTGTCCCTGTCTTTATCTTTGCATTTTTTCAGAATGTTGGTAGTCGGATGGCTTACCGAAGACATATCAGGAAAATTGAACCGAGCACCAAAATATTTAGAAGCAAAAATATACCGATGATGGATAGTTCATGGTTTAAATAAGGCACAAAAATGACAGCGAGGTACATTGTGGTCAGGGCCTAGGCAAGGAATACAGTACGAATGAAAATCTTTATGAGGTATATTCTTTCCACAAGTAATGCAATTATTTACTTTTACTGACATCGGTTTAGAGCAAGAAAAAGTTTCCCCAACGGGGTACTTAGCTTTTAGTTGAAGACTTTGGTTCTGAAACTCGAAAATGGAAATTTCAGGAGTCGGCCGACCGGCACTTGCGAACTGCTTCTGCTTTGGGCACCGCACGGCAAGAAAGACTGATGTAATGGCGTCGGCTGCATGTTTTATACCCCTGACGACCTGAAGTCACGGAAGAAGGGACAGCAACCAACGCAGGACCCAAGACTTTGTTAATCAGGCCGACTGAGGGCAACCGCAAGCAGATAACCCAAATGTAATGACTGCAACAGTGAAACACGAAGAACATCTGTAATTCATGTCCAGCATATTTTTGTATACTTCCATTTAACATCCATATGGCATACTAACATTTTTGCAGGTGGCTTCCTTAACTATGTAACTTTATCAATTAATAATAGGCAACCTAAGTAAAGGCAAGAAGTAAGCCACTAGATAACATGAAGACTGTTAATCTATGAAGTTTTATAATGGATATATTAATTACTTGTCACTTGTTCTCATATTTTCATATTTATATTTATATTTTATAACTGAGAGTGCTGCAAGTTGTTGAAGGGCATAGAATGAAATGTGATGATGGGTATCAGACAAATTCTGAAGATATTGCTAATTATTTGGCAGTAATTGTGAAATTATGCAATATTTTTATATATACATTTCTGGTTTCAAAACCAGGTAGTCTAGAAACTACTGCATGTCATTAAGTGAAATCTTTGATGATACTGAAGAAAACTGTCATTGATATTTACATTGTACGTTATTTACATTGTTCATTACATTCATATAAGTTTCTCATTTTTCTGTAATGTTGCAGTAAACAAACAACTACAAAGGAATTTCTTGATGTCATATGAAAGTAATAAGTCAAGCTGAACAAAACCGAGAATGTGCTGAAGCAGCTTAAAATAGACTTTCTAGCCTTCTTATTTTAGAGTCCAGATCAGCCTAAACCTCTTAACGTCAATAATCAAATAAT
Organism: Protopterus annectens; assembly: GCF_019279795.1. Taxonomy (NCBI): domain Eukaryota; kingdom Metazoa; phylum Chordata; order Ceratodontiformes; family Protopteridae; genus Protopterus; species Protopterus annectens. The sequence goes on along the minus strand of NC_056730.1, from coordinate 407,888,212 downwards.
CTCTCTCTGTCTTACTGGTTTGACCTCATTTTAACAACAGAAAAGTTGGTTTATTATGCTACCTGATCCCAGGGAGTACCACTATCTTTCTTTTTTTAAAGATTTAAAATGGCTGACAGTCATGCCATGGGCACCTGTACTGCTGGCCACATTTACATTCAAGCTGCTTAACTTAGAATATCGTCCCTCTCTGGCACCAGGGTTAAAATCTGTTTTTTATTACTATCTTCTGAGAACTCAAAACAAGGAGGTCCTTGCAATTTGATAAACAGCCTTTTGATTAGCTGTGTGTGTGTGTGTGTGGGGGGGGGGGTAGCTTTTAGTAATATCATACCTGATAAGGAATAAAGCAAGTGTGTTACCTTCAAACTAGAATTACTGGATCATCTTTCCTTAGAGTACACATGTCAATCCTTCAGGGAAATGGCTGAACAGTGATCTTTAGCTATACAGAAAACGTTTGCTGCTATGTGCCTTTATTATGTCAGCTTAGTGCCAGTTGTCATTTCCTGTCACAAAGTCCCCCTTTATTAAATATGTCCTGTTGTTAGTTGTTAGGTTATCTGCTGTACTTCCAGTTTGACAGTTTGGCCTACATTAGTTTATGACTGAGTTTATAACTAGGTTTGTGATTCACTTTGTACAGCATGTTTTCAAACTGCTAGAATTCATCAGATGTCTATGCCCTTTAATTTGAACACAGTGAGCAAATAACCTGTTTACTACAAAGTTGCCATGTATTGTCATCGAACTGAATATTTTCCTCACCAAATGATCACAATGTATAAATGTTTTGGTTACTGTGAAGTAACTCGTGTGTCTGTAATACTATTACAAATAAATCTGTATGGGGCTATGACATGGATGATTTTAAACTATGCTCACATCAACCCACCTAACTGAATAGCAACTAAATAAACCAATACAACTAAAAATCTTTCTCAGAAATGAGAAGAACAACAATAATTGGGAGCATTACATATTAGGAAGGACAGCAATGTGAGTACAAAGAAATAAAGGATTACTCGGTTACATTATTTGGGAGTAAATACAGATTTGCTGTATAACTGCACTGTAGCGCTAAGAAGATTATTGTACTGTACCAGAACAACCATTAAACAGTAAGCAAAAATATTAATGAAGATTACAATACAATTTCTCCAGGTTATGCAGATGGGGCAGCATCAACTGGGCAACACATTCATGACTGAGAGTTCAGCTTTTTTTTCAGAAGTGGCAGTCACCTTTTAAGTTAACATAATTTAGTTTCTAATATGGTCATACCAAATTTTAAAATTCAGAGAAAGATAATATTATTAAAAGAAGCTGAAAACATAAAGTAATACATTAAACAGAATTTCCTTGTCAGATGCTATCTAGCAGCTTCTGTAACAATATCCAGCTGGATGGACACTGGACTTGTGTCCTGCATTTGTCCAACACAATTGCAGCAGTAAAATTTCCAACTGGAAGGTTAGGTATGGGTGGTTCCTTTTTGTGGATCAGGTTTATCATAACTCATCTTTTTCCTATGTATAGATTAATAAAACATGGTTTCCTTTTTTTTAACATTTCCAGATGTGACCACAATAATTTGTCACCTCGCAGATAAGCTAATGCTGTTTATTGGTATGGGTGGCTAGGAAGATGATGCCATGAAGAGGAGCAAAGGAGATGGGCTGGCCAGTCTGCCTGAAATAATTTCAGAAGGGTTGGTGAACAACATATGATGTGAGGTGGTCCTGAGATGATGTCATATTTATTTAAATGCACACTCATTGAAAATATGTATCATAAGATAAAATTAGAGGTAGACACACATACACATACATGCAGATGCAAACACATTGTGACTTGCTTGATTACTCAGATAGTCTATCCCCAACATTAACTTTAAAATGCAAGAGGCTGCTCTCTTTCAGTTGCTTTGAGAAAATGATGCATCAGAAGGGATTCTCACGTCAACAAAAGCAAAAACTCATCTTAAGCACATAGAAATAAATAGACGTTGGCTGCTACAATTACAATTTTGGAAGCATGGAGCCTACTTTAGGGAAAAACTTGTTTAGCAATATATCAGAGACTAAATGCAGGAAACAGTTATCAAATAATTGGCAGCCAATAAGGAAAACTATCACCGCTAAGGTAAATTTTCCTTCTTAGTGAGACATAGACAGAAAGAGAGAATCAGCTGTAAGATGTTGGAATGTATGTGGTCCTCAGTTAGGAAGTTAAGTTATTGTCACTAGCATATGAGAAATCAAATAAAATTTATTATGATTGAACTGCAAAAGTCATGTGACATCCCCATACTTTAGATAACTCAACAACAGCAACACAGGGAGAACATGTTAAAAAAACACTCAAATTGCATCCCAGCCAAAACGAAAGTATGGATATTTATTTATTTATTTATTTATTTATTGACATTAGATTACCGGGAAAGTCTGAATGGGTAGAAGCCCATTTTCAGTGGAGGCCCAGGCTGAAAAGCTCCAAATTATTACAAAACATTTTAAGAACAATAATTTTACAATCTTCAAAAATAAAACAAAAATACCTGCAGTTTAAATAATTATAACAAATTATACATAATATAAAAGCATTACTGCGGTGGTGGTGCTGCGGTAGAGTTGTCGCCTCACAGTTAGACGTTGCCCATTCGATTCTCAGTTAGAGCGTCTTCTGTGTGGCAACATGAGTGAATGGGCGTTCCTTCATTGAAGGTTGTGCGTTAGGCCCGGTAAGCCAGCATGTAAAACTCTACTGCCAATCATTAGCGGACCGGAGTTCCGCTGTGGCGACCCCTAACCGGGAAAAGCTGAAAGACAGTAACTATACATAATATAAAACCATTGGTTAAGAATCGGTACAGGGTATATGACAATCATTTAATTGTTAGAGAAATTGTAAACAGTTTGTAGAGAAATTGAAGGTAAGTTAGTCTAATACAAATAGGAATTGCAATATTAAGTGAGGAGAAAACAGGCGTATGGTATATTTAGCGAGAGAAAGTCAGATAACAGAATTAGATAGCAGTAAGGGAGTAAGTGAAGAAGGGAGAGTAAGGAGGTATAAGGAATGAAAAAGTACTTGTTCACATTTAGGGATATAGGTTATCTTGGTTTTGAGCAAGAAGAGAGCCAGATTTTAGCTAGGAATTCTTTCAGAGTGGTTTTGAAAGATGGAAGGGTGTATACAGACCTGATGGACACAGGTGAGGAGTTCCAGGCCTTAGCAACATTGTACAAGTATAGATAATGCCCAGCAGATTTGCTAGGTTTATAGGCATACATGAGTTTTTGGTCACTGGATTGTAATGACCGATTGGGAACATAGTTGTGTTGGATGCTTTTTAGTACTGGCCATGTAGATGGACACTGGGTAACTTTATAGGTGGTAAGAAGTTATGTATATGTTAGGTGATGTGGTAGTAATAACCAATTTAGGCTTTTCAGTCCCATACAGTTGTGGGTTCTGAACAGGGTATGTGCTGCAAATTTAGCAACTTTTATAGCATTGTTGAAGTTTCACTTTTTGTGAAGCCTGAAAGTTACTAAGGATGGGAGTGCCATAAAGAAGAGTGGGGAGGAGGTAAGTAGTGGCAAGTGTAGTTTTAGATGCGTCTGTGAGAAAGTTTTTGAGTCTGTAAAGCATCCCTAGTTTTTGATGAGTTTTTCTTATGCAGTTATGTATATGCAGGTCAAATGTTAGATTATCATCCACTATCACCCCTAATAGTTTGCTATGAGAAGTGACTTCAATGGTTGTATTATCAAGAGAGAGTACTTTAAATTTAGTTTTTTCATGAGAGAGGGATTTAGGGAAAAATAGTAGTAGTTTTTTGGGCTAGGGCGGCCGCGGTGGTGCAGTGGTTAGTGTTGCCACCTCACAACAAAAGGTTCTCCGGTTCGATCCTCATGCTGGGGTGCCTTCTGTGCGGAGTCTGCATGTCCTCCCTGTGGTTGCGTGGGTTTCCTCTGGGTGCTCCAGTTTCTTCCCACATTCCAAAGACATGCTGTAGGTGGACTGGACACTCTAAACTGGCCCTAGGTGTGTGTGTGTGTGTGTGTGTGTGTGTGTGTGTGTGTGTGTGTGTGTGTGTGTGTGCACCTTCTGTGGAAGGTTGGGTGCCGGGCTGGCAACTCAACACTGTACAATTCCATTGCCAATCATGTGAGGACAGGTGATCTGCTGTGGTGACCCATAACCGGGAAAAGCCGAAAGAAGAAGAAGTAGTTTTTTGTGGTGAGCATAAGTTACAAAACCATGTTTCAGTGGCTGCTAAAGCTTCCTGAGTAATTTTTGAAGGTGTACCATGTTGTCAGATGTGCAAATGAGAGTGGAATCATCTGCGTATGGTATTAGCGTGGCCTGTTGTGTGGAAGTACGGAGAGTGTTGGTTCTTTTCTAGTATATACTATACTTACTAGAACAAATTATTGTGTTGGGTTGCGAAGTGGGAGTCTTTCAGGTTTCTACAGAATAATAAAAACTCAGCATCTTAATATTTTGAAATAAATACATTTAATAGTATTTAAGCAATAAACTGATGGATAAAACCTACCTGTTCCTATGCATGTTTCTTCTAACTCTCGAATTTTTGCCACTTCTGTTACGTAATGTTTTCCCTAGAAAGCAAAGAATGAACATATCTGTCAGCAATGGAGATAATTCTTAGCAAAGGAGATAATCTCATCTATTAAGACATGCATGAAAAATAACATTCCTACAACACATCTCATTTTTCATAACTGCAAGACTTGGCTAGATTAAAATATATACAGCCTAGTTTATAATGAATGCTTACCAAATAACAATTCCAAAGTCTAGGGATAACTAAAATGATAAAGTTATGAGCTTGTGTGTGTTTGTGTGTGTGTGTGTGTGTGTGTGTGTGTGTGTGTGTGTGTGTGTGTGTGTGTGTGTGTGTGTGTGTGTGTGTGTGTGTGTGTGTGTGTGTGTGTGTGTGTGTTTGTAGGCCAAGTATGTACTTCGTCATGGGAATGATGAAAACAGGAATGTCTTAGCTATATGCCAGTGAGGCACATTTCCCTATTTTTTTAAACATTTTATTAATGCATTTCTCAGTTTTGCAAGTAAATTGCCTATATCCTAGGAAAGAGCCTATCACACTTAAAAGGAAAATTGAATGATACATTTTCATATGAACCTGGCTGAATTGCAGAAAACACAAAAACACAGCTCTGTTGCTTCTGGCTTACTTGTAGCTGGGGACACTGAGCAAGTATCATTCTTTTGCTTCCCTAGCAGTGAGACATTCTGCTTGATTTTTGGAAAAACAGAGGTTGCTCTCATTCATGAGATGGCTGACCTCTAGGGAGTGGTTTCTGCCTCTATCTACATAGTGGTCCACTAGGTGAGAACTTCTGGTATGTCTTCTGATGAGTGTGTGTGTGTGTGTGTGTGTGTGTGTGTGTGTGTGTGTGTGTGTGTGTGTGTGTGTGTGTGGGCATACTTGAAGACGTGGATCAGAGGTGGACATTGTGTTATGGTGGTGATTAGAAAAGACAAGTGTGCAATGTCAACTGAACAGTTCAGAGATGTGGAAGCGATGGTTTTGCTAGGATTCCCTGAGAGGATATGCTAGATGGGTTTTAGAAAAATGGAGCCACTGAGAATTCTTTATAAAATACAGTTCTGCAGCTCTCCTCGTTTGTATATCAAGGAATGCATTTTCTGAAAAATTAAGCAAAAATAAGAAATACCCTACAGATGGGTGGACCTTTCCCAGCACTAATTTGCTATTATTCAGACTAAATCAATGAAAAGTCGTTATTAGATCTGATTAAGTCTGAGTGAATTTCTGAAATTTGTAAAAATGTTACAAGAACTTTAAATATGGTGTAATACAAAATAAAATTTGATATTTCTGTGACTGGAGAAATAAATTCGAGAACTTCAGAATATATAAACTATCTAGAAGAACATTTAATTCTGATAACACACAGATTGACCTTTGTCTATCTTAAAATTAGTAGTACTGGTGCTGCAGCTGAGACTGGATTCTTCTATCAGCTAGAATCCTTCATTGGTGCCTGTAATAAGTTTTCCTAGAGAGGCTAAAGAATGTGATAACATCTGGTTCCTCCCCCTTCTTTAAAAATAAGGACTGAAGAAAAGCATTAGCATGCCACTCCAATCATCTCTAGTGCATACAACAGCTCAAGACAAATCTCGTGCAGCACTGATTATTACTTTCAAGAATGAAATATTATATGAAAAACACATGTTGTAAAACAGAGTGAAGGTAAGGAAGCAGAAAACCGGACAGAGTAGCATTAAGATGAAGAGAAATAGCAAGTAGTAATCATCATCATCATCACCATCTCATCAACAACCCACTTTATCCATTTTCTGCATGGGGTAGGGGTGTCATGTTAACTGTTGCCATCTCTCTATTTTCAGTGCCACTCTTGTACCTTCTTCGATACTCATGCCCGACTGTCACAAGTCTTCTCTCATACAAGCCATCCACCTCTTTGCTGGATGCCCTCGTTTCCTCTTGCCTTCTTCCTGTCTGTCCCAAGTCTTCCTCACCAGATTATCTTCTGCTTTTCTGTACATGTGCTTGAACCACCATAATATGTTCTCTTTGACCTTTTCTGCAATTGGAATTACTTTGGATTTTGCTGTTATGTCCTCTTTCCCTTATCTATCCCATAGTGTGCACCTTACCACCCATCTCAGGCACTTCATCTCCATCACCTCTAGCTTCCTCAACTGCTTTGCCTTTACTGTCCAGGCTTTTGTACCATACAGTAGTACTGGTCACACCACTGTTTTGGACACCTTACATTTTAGCTTCTTTGGCATTCTTCTGTCATATACTACCCCTTACACTCTTTGCCAGCTGGCTTCAGCCCTTCTGAGTATTGCTTTGACTTCCTCATTCAGATTTGCCTTCTCTTCAACCACCCCTTCCAGATACTTAAAGCTGTTAACCTGTTTCACTATTTTCCATTCTATCTCAGTTCTCAGCTTCTTTTGAGTTCCACTATTTGCTGCCATTACAACTGTCTTATCTGTATTCAGTTTCATCCCATGTGTTTCAATTCTGCATTCCATTCCTCTATCCTTTGTTGAAGTTCTTGCTCAGAGTCTGCCTGTAATATCCTCTGCATATGTCAAATTTGCTGACCTATCCCCTCTGAATCATTTGCTAATGTAGTATATCACCAGTATGAACAGCATTGGGCTCAGAGATGAACCCTGATGCACCCGCACTCCCACTGGGAACTCCATGTGAGACTGAGCACTGTCTGTACTTGAATCACTGGGTCCTTGTACGTAGCCTGCACTAATTCCACCAATATTTCTGGAACTTCAAATCACAAATGGACTGCCCAAATCAACTCTCTTCGGACCTCGTCATATGTTTTTCAGAGTCTAGGAATGTTCAGTTGGACTCTTTCTTCATCTCTAGCTTCTTCTTAACTATTTGCTTCTCTGCAAATATTGTGTTGGTTGTACTGCATCCTGATTTAAATCTGAGCTACACATCTCCCATCTTACATTCTACTGCTCTCCATATTCATTTGTAAATCACGCTCCCCAGAACTTTCATGCAGTGTGATTGGAGTTTGATACCTCTATACTACCCACAGTTGTGAATGTTCTCTTTGTTCTTGAACGTTGGCACTAATATGCTTATCCTCCAATCATCTGGGATGTGACTTTCTCTCCATACCTATCTTAGTATCTTCAGAAGCTATTTCTCATCTATCTCAGCCAACTTCTTTATCATATCTGCTGTGGCTTCATCTGAGCCCACTGCTTTACCTGACTTCATTTTCCTTAGTGGTCTTCCTCTTCTTTCATTGTAAGTTGTGTCTGGGGCAGTACAGATTCTGTAGGGTTTCTTCATTTAAAAGCTGTTGGAGGTACTTCTTCCATCTGCTTTCGATGTCCTGTGGACTAGTGACCAGGTTGTTGCTAGCATTACTTATAAAGGGTGTCTGACTATCTTATTTATCTTTTTGTCTTTGCCTCACAACCTGATATAGTTTCTTTTTTCATCTACTGAGTCACTTTCCAGAAGCTGGCAGAGTGGCTCTGATCCCTTGTTCTTTATTACTGCAACTCCTCTCTTAGCCTGTTTTTAAGTCGACCAGTATTCCTTCCTAGTCTAGTCCATGTTTTTTAATCTCCCATTTTTCCTGCACTCCTTCTTTGTTTTGATGACTTCCTTAACTTCTGAATTCCACCACCAGCTTTCCTTTGCATCTTACTTCCATACCTGAATTGCCTGTATATCCGTTCTGTATTCCTCACACGTGCTGTTTTGAGGCACTGCCATTCTTCAGCTCCATGTATTTCCTCTTATTCTTGAAGTGCTAGAGCCCTGAGTAATTCCTTGAACTGTTCTCTCCAGTCAACATCCAAGTCTTCAGTCTGGTCTCTGTTGACCTTAGAGCCTTCTCTGACCACTGCTTGCATCTGACTGTGGCAACCACTGGTTTAAGCTGTGGGCTGACTGTTTCAGTGGGGATGACTTTGCAGTTGCTAATTCTATCCCATTGTCCTACATTGAGTGTAGCAATTCTTACTTCATGTTTGGCAAATTGATTAGTTTCGCTCATCAGAGTTATCCCAGGTAACCCAACCTGGGCAATTGGACACTGACTAGCTAGTAGCTTATTGAACCATGGCTGCCGGGTTTTGTAATGCAGATATACTGGCCAATAGGGGCACATACACCCCTCCCATCATTACGGGTCCTTGGTATAGGTCAGAGTAGCCCGGGTCTTCAACCCACTTATCACAATCAAATACTCATGCCCATTTCGGCATCATTAGTCAACATGACTGAATCACCTAGAGCCCCTGGACTTATTTATGCAGTCTATGATCTGTGTTCTCCTGTCTTGAAGATACTGCATAAGGAGTAAATTAAACAGTAGGTTTTGTGTTTGCAGTTAAGGTATTAGCCTGGGGCTGAGCAGGAGCATAGCCAAGAGTTACTAAGGTATTGTTTAAGTTGATATTTGAAAACGTTTAGTTTTCAATTTGATTTAAGGAGAGACAATATAGAAGAGTAGTCTCTCATAACCATAAGAACACTGTAGGAGTCCAAAAATAATTATGAAAAAAAAACACTATTAATTTCAGTGGAACAGATTTTTTTTAGAATAGGCTATGACAAGTGACCATAACTTTCAACAGTCCAGATTTTCACAGTATGTCCAGATTTTTGCCTCATATTTTTGGTCTGTTCTTCATAAAATGTGTAATTTTCTGTCAAATCACTGAGGATTGAAGTCACTAAAGAATGACATACATTTGAGTTTCAGACTTCAAATCCTTCAGAAAATCCATGCTAACACAAATCCTGTTATTCTAGCAACTTTCTAAGTTTATAAGAGCTATATTTAAAATGTATACCTATTTTTGGGCAACTGTCTCCCATTATTTTATGCTTTGTTCAGATTTCTTGTGCTAAGAGGTTGAGAGGTATGTGTATGAGACATGCAATAATCAGAAAGTACAGTTGTGTACACTTACCATAAATGTAGATGTTCGAGTGTATTCACTGTTGCAGCCATCACCTGTGGGTTATCCCTGCTGTGGTAGCCCTCAGCCGGCCCGAATACCAGAGTCAATGTTTTTTTGCATCATCTACGGTCGCTTGTTGGCTGACATCAGGTCGTCAGTGCTATAAACCAACGCAGCTGACGCCATTACATCAGTTTTTCTTGCCCTAACCACTCAGAAGCCCAAGGAAATATGGTAAAGTGGTCCTGGTGGCTAAAAGCCACCATAAGAAGCTTAAGTCTCCCTAAAGAAAGAGGATATAAGGGGGAAGGGGGGGGGGCAACCAGGACTGCAACAGTGAATATTTACATTTATGGTAAGTGTACACAACTGCACTATGTTCTTAGTGTTTCACTGTTGCAGTCATCACCTGTGGGAGGATTCCCAAAGCTGAGGAGAGGGGTGGAAGGATTAGAGACCTAAGCATGGGTAAGCATGCCTTGCAGAACTGCAGAGGCAAACCTGCTCTAGCCTTAGAGAAAAGAGGTAGGTGGTAATGCTTTGTAAAAGTATGGATAGAGGTCTAGGTGGCAGCTTCCAAGATGTCCCTGGTGGGGACTCATCTGAAGAATGCTGTGGAAGTGGAGGCTGCCCTAGTGGAATGGGTATGAATAGACTTAGGGGGTGGTTTCCCATGTAATCTGTAGCAGAAATGGATACAGTGTGATATTCATTTGGAAATGGTTTGCTTGGAAATGGGTTTCCCCTCTGCTCTTGGGGCAAAGCTGATAAGAAGTTGGCCTGTTTTCCAGAAGGGTTTAGTATGGTCCATGTAGTATCTGAGCTGTCTGTGCATGTCTAGTGAGTGCAGAATTATTTCCCCCTTGTTTTGCGGATTAGGGAAGAAGGTGGGTAGATGTAGGGCCTGGTTCAGAATCACATTAGATAGCACCTTGGGCATAAAGAAGGAGTTAGCCCTCAGGGAGACCCTGTCTGTATGGAAAATGATGAAGGACTCAGTGGCCATCAGTGCCTGAAGTTCTGAAACCCTTCTGGCTGAGGTGATAGCTAGTAGGAAAGCAGTCTTCCAGGAGAGGTATTTCAGTTCTTCTGAAGCAGCAGGTTCGAAGGGTGGTAAGGTTAGTTTTTCCAAAACATAATTCAGGTTCCAGGCTGGCATGGGTGGCCTGTATCGAAATTAGCTGAAATGGCTGAGGCATGGATTTTAATAGAAGAGAAGGAGAGGCCACTATTGAGTAACTCCGCTAGATAGTCCAGGATAAGAGGCATGGAAGGTTGTGAGGAACTGCCCCCTCTGGACTGGCTCCAGGAGCAGAATCTTTTCCATTTCCCTGCATAAGATTTCCTGGTGCTGGGCCTTCTGGCCTCTGTGATAATGTCTAGGACCTGTTTGCTTAACAGGGGTCCCTTATTTGCTTTTAGAGTATTAGCCATGCTGACAGTTTGAGAGTCTGCAAGTCTGGATGCAGTAGCCCCCCCCCCCCTGAGTCAAGAGGTCTGAGATCAGTGGAAGCTGCCTGGAAGGCTGTGATGTCAGGCTGCACAGTAAGGGGTACCAATGCTGTCTGGACCAATCTGGAGCAATGAGGATGGCCTTTGGTCTCTCCTCCCTTATCTTGATCAGTACCTTGGGAATAAGAGGCAGAGGAGGGAATGCGTACACAAAGAGAGAGTTCCAGGGGAAGGTCAAGGCATCCACCTTCCATGCTAGGTGGTGATACTCCCTGGTACAGAATTTTTTTAACTGGTGGTTGAGGTGTGAAGCAAACAGAGCCACCTCAGGAGTTCCCCACTCTTGAGTGACTTGCAAAAAGATTTTTTTGTGAAGCTGCCATTTGTGGGAGTCCAGTAAGTTTCTGCTTAAGTGGTCTGCCAGGGTGTTATTGATCCCTGGTAGGTATTGGGCTATTAGGTGTAATCCCATGGAGAAGACTGTCAGCCAGAGGTTCATGGCTAGCCAGCACAGAGGGTAAGATTAGGTCCCTCCCTGTTTGTTGATGTACCACATTGCAGTGGTGTTGTCTGTTTTGATAAGGAGAACCCCTGGCCTGAAATGGGGTTTGAAGGATGGCAGAGCTTTTTGTACTGCCATCATTTCCTTCTGGTTGATGTGTAAGGGAAGGTGTTGGGCATCCCAAAGGCCTTGGGTGCACCTGCCTGCTAGGTGAGCACCCCAAGCAATGTCTGAGGTGTCGGTGGTAATGGTCTGCCTGGTAGGGCGGAAGATGAAAGGAAGACTCTTGTTCTTGGCACAGGCCCCTGCCCACCAGAGAAACTCAGCCCTTATACAGGGGATCAGAGGGAGAGAGGTCTCTAGAGGCTGAGAGTGTTGACAACAAAGGTTCTTTAACTACCACTGAAGTTTTCCATGTGAAGCCTGGCCAGAGGAATTAGAAGGATGCAAGATGACATGTACCACAAGGCTTGCAGGAACCTCCTCACCGTGAGGTGATTTCTGGAAGCCAGCTGGGTAAAGTAGAGAGGCAGGAAGCTCTTCTTTTCTGGGGATAGGAAGGCCATTTGGGATGCTGTGTCCAGCAGTACTCCCAAGAAAATGATACTCCTGGAGGGTGTTTGCTTTGATTTCTTCTCATTGATGGTGAACCCTAAGGAAGTTAGGAGGGTTTTTACAAAGAGGAGGTCGTGGAGCAGCTTTTCTTTGCACTCTGCCTGAATGAGGCAGTCATCCAGATAAGGGTAAATCTGTATATTTCTCTGTCTGCAAAATGCTATGGCCAGGGCTAAGTACTTGGTGAATACCCTGGGAGCAGTAGATAAGCCAAAGGGTAGCGCAGAGAACTGAAAATGTTGTGAGCCTGCTCTGAAGCACAGGAATTTCCTGCAGGATTTCCTTATGGGGATGTGGAGGTAGGCATCTTTTAGGTCTAGGGTCACTAACCAGGCATTTTTTATCAGCATAGGCAGCAGCTGCTGCAAAGTTAGCATTTTGAATTTGGGGACTACCAGGGAGGTGTTCAGAATGGATAGATCCAGGATGGGGCACCAAGTACCCTCTTTTCTGGGAACAAGGAATAGTCTGGAATAAAAGCCTTTGCCTGTTTGATCTGTGGGAACAGGTTCTACTGCCCCCTGGGATATGAGAGTTTGGACTTGTTTCAGTGCCTCTGCCCACTGATTTGGAGGTAAGTCTGGGTACTCTCTTGGAATTGGGAGTTCATTGAAAGAGAATTTGTATCCCTGAAAAATGATCCTTAAGCCCCATTGGTCCTTTGTTACACAAAGTCAATTTTCTTTGCAGAGGGAGAGTCTTCCTCCTAGTGTCTGGTGAGTGAAAGGAGGGCAGAGGGGGGAGAGGGAGTCATTGAGTGTTTTTGCCATAGAAGGATGGCTTAGAACTGCCTGCCTTTGGGGCAGAAGTGGTCCACTGTTTGGTTCTCTGCTGTCCCTGGTATAGGGCCCTGGGTGGTCTGTCCCTGCGGGGCTGCTAGGTGCAGGAAAGGACCAGTGCTTAGAGGGAAAATTCCTGCTGAACCTAGGAGGTTGAATCTGAAAGAAATCTTTTACAGTTTGCATAGATTTTGCTTTGTCTTCCATCTTTTTAAGCACCTATTCTGCTTTTACTCCAAACAAGCAGTTCTTATTCAACGCTGCATCAATTAATTTAGACTTGACATGATGAGAGAGAGGTTGTTCCTTCAACCATGCATGTCTCCTAATGACAGATCCTGACACTGCTGCCCTGCTTGAGGCTTCTAGGGTGTCATATCCACAGTGCAATTAGTGTTTGGCCACTTGACAAGTAGAGTACAGTAAATCTGCTAACTCTTTCGAATTGGCACAGTCAGGAAAGGTAGAAATCTTTTGCTTAAATAATTCCAAAGTGTGTTGTTGATATTTTAACATACGGAACTGACAGTTGAGTGCTCTGATAGCTAAAGTTGCAGAAGTGTATACTTTTTTACCCCATCTGTCCAGAGCTCTGGGATCCTTGTCAAAAGGAATAGGATTTTTTGCAGAACTAGCCTTAGCTCCTTTAGGTCCCTGTGTAATGACCTCCGGGTCTGCAGCAGGATTTCTGTACAGGTATTTGTGGGAATCCCATACTCTGTAATACCTGTCAGGTTTACTGGGAGCAGGTGGGAAGGCTTCAGGGACTAAGCTGGATTCATGGAAAACATCATCCACCACTTCCAAAATAGGGAGGGTTGGGCAGGGGTCTGTGCTGGAGCAGGTCTAGAAACTCTCTTAGTCTTTTCTTAGACTGAGGGGAAGTCCTGAGATTCCCAGTGGAAATGTTCCCTGAGGGTGTGAAGGGTTTCCCCAAAGGAAAGGTCTTCTGGTGGGGAGGCAGAAGGAATGGATTCCTCTGCATCTGAATCCTCATAAGCAGTAAGAGGTTGTTGTTCCTCTTTAAAATCTGAATAATCAAATTCCTCAGAATCCTGCTCTGTCATTATTTCAGGAGAAGGGTGTATTTTCCTTTTAGAAGTTGTGGCCTGACTACCCCTGATAAGGGAGATAAGATCCTCCGCCATCTTAAGCATTTGGGCTTGGGGTGGTGGAGCAGGAGTAAGATGGTGACTAGAGGTAGATTTTCTAGGAGTGGCCAGGCTTCTAGGCCTAAGAGTATCCATTGGTCTGAGAGAAATGGTAGTCAGATGAGAAAGATTGCTTTTTGTCTAGAATTAGTAGTGCGAAAGGCCTCCTCGGAAGCTGGTGCCTGCGTCGTGGCTCCAGACCCAACCAAGGCAGAGACAACCAAAGACTCGGAAGACGAAGAAGATTTCTGTGGCATACTGGACTCCAAAAGGGTCTCAGTAGAGGGCTGTGTAGATATTGTATCGGGCATCAGGGGCTGCGAAAGCACCTCACTGAATTCCGGAGAACTGACAAACTGATTAGCGGTAGCATTGTTGGAAGGCTTAGCCTTGTGTGGTCTGTCTCTATATTTATCTCTACATTTTTCAAAATGTCTACGGATTGTTGGCTGATGGATGCCATTTTGGAATGCAATGACGGAAGACAAAAATACCTGTCTACAATAAGAGCAATATGTTGAATAGTTCTCACATTAAAGAGGGCACGGGACAGGCAATAGGGGACATTGTGGTCTGGGCCTAAACAAGTGACGCAGTATGAATGGAAGTCTCGGTGTGGGATCTGCTTTCCACAGGTGAGACAATTGTTAACTTTTTCAGACATCTGTTAGTGCAAGAAAAAAGGATCCTCAACGGGGTACTTAGCTTTAGATGTTTTCAGCTGTAATTTGAGCTCTGGTAGTGACTGACCAGCCCACTTACAAACTGCTTCTGCTACGGGCTCCACAGCAATAAAGACTGATGTAATGGCATTGGCTGCCTTGCTTTATAGCACTGATGACCTGACATCAGTCAACAAGCGACTGCAGCTGACGCAAAAAAAAAAAATGTCTCTGGTATTTAGGCCGGCTGAAGGCTACTACAGCAGGGATAACCCACAGGTGATGACTGCAACAGTAAAACACGAAAAACATCTGCAAAATGAATGCGCAACAAGTGACATTCGTGCTAGATTACACAGAACTTAGGAGACCCCAAATCAAACTAAAATGACATCAAAACAGCAATATTACTGTCCAGCCACTTCAGATTCAATCAGTCTCTATCTCAAGAATTCATGAAACACTTTCATTTAGTTTTCTAGTGCTGTTGTCTCCAGACTGTAGTATGGAATCAACCTGTTGTCCACTATCTGTTGAAGAATTTGGAGAAATGCAATTGCTGTAGATTGTTTTGTTGCCACCTTCAGATATTTGTAAATTGGTATTTGTAACAAAGTTCCTTTATAAAAACAGTAGTAGGGTCATTGTAGTTACATATCAGTATTACATCTATTAGTCTTTCATTTGATTTTTATATATTTGTGGGAAAACTATGTTTAAATTGTTAATGAAGAGAGAAACTTTTTCTTATTCCTTAATAAAGGAAACTCAATGTAATAGCCATCAAAATGCTCTTGTTTTAATAATTGGTTAATGAAAGGGTACTTATTGTGATTTTCAATGAGAATAATTTACCGTTACTCCTATAAATCCACTGTAGTTTTTGACATATTGATTAATTTCTTCTTTTGATTTCTTGCTTTGAAGATATTCACACCTATAAAATAAAAACAATTTGAACTGATAAGATTTACACTCCAATCAAAAGAAAGATTAACAAAGTAGTTACTAGTAGTGGTCCAGGCAGTATTTTGAAAAAAAAAAAAACACTGACAAAGCTATGCTAATATATATGATATGGTCTCATGTGTGGTGAGTTGGTACATTACGTATGGTTATACAAAGATATCGCTGGATGATAACTTATGACCTGCGGAATCCCATGGAGTGTTGCAGTGAGCTCCTTTGCAGATGACCTTCTGTTTTATCAGTTTTATCCTTTCCTCTTTCTCTGCTAGGCGCCCTCGAACCCTTGCTTTGACCTATGTTGTACCTCTACTTCTCTTCTCTTCTGGGACCCCAAAGCCCTTACTGTACAGTAGTATTTCCTTTAATCTGTTACTGCACCTCATTTTCTAGCTACAGGTTGTGCACTACTGATTCCCTCTCCTCTGTCATTCACCATTAACTCCATCTTTCATTCCTACATACTAACAAAGTGATGCTTCTGCTGCATATCCCATATTATGTTTTTCTCTTCCAGTATACAACTGACATATGTTTGGAGACTTTCATCACAACCTAGCCCTCCAGTCTCAACAATTTTGCTAAGTCCCCACTGTATGCAAGTAACACAGTACTTCATACTTAGCAATGGAAAATGATTTCAAGGTAGTAATTCTCAAGGCTTCACCAGTAACTAAGCAGCTCAACATCTTGTTGACCCTTGTCAGTTTTCCATCACATCGCTGTGTATGAGCCAACCTCCTGGTGATCAGAAACCTCAAAAACATTTTCATCCTCTGCATTTCATACAGTCACCATTCCTATCATGTTTATTTTCCCTGGATTCACCCCTTTAAAGTGCATAATTTTGTACTGGAATTTCAGTTACCATCATTCTGCCCATCCTGCAAGTCTGAATGGAAAGATAAGTCAGCAAGCAAAGGAGAGTAGTGTTGCTGGAATTAAATTCATCCTGAATAAAAATTTTTGTTCATTAATACAACAGATTTGTGAAAAAACATTATATAGACCAATAAAGTTGGATCTGTTTGGAAAAAGAAGCATCTGAGGAAGTACATAAATATAAACAACAAAAACTAGACATTTTTGAAACTTAAAAAAGAGAAATATAAGAAAGAGAGATTTGATATGATGCAATATTTATGTAAAGCTGAAAGCCAAATTAATCAATACAAAAAAGGCAGTCCCAAGGATATTTGAAGAGAAATATAGGATTCAGTGTAGAAAATGTAATTCAGAAAGCACTACAGCAGGATAGAGCAATAGAAATCCAAATTAAGGAGGAACCAATGGAACAGGAAGCAACCAGTCAGTTCCCATATGAAGATATTTTGCTGCCTTCCACAGGAAACCAGTATAAACATTCACTTGAAGCTGAACAGCAAGGGAAGGAACAGGAATTTGTGGCAACTCTGGAGCAGTTAAATGCTGAGGAGTGATACGCCAGTGAGTCCCCAAATGATAGAGCAAAGGATGACACAAGATGAAACTGAAGAGAATGTGCTATAGAACTTTCTACAAAATACTCTCAGAAAATGGGGAACAAAATATGTGCCCTCAGTTCATAAGAAAATGAGCTAAGAAAAGAGTTGCTTGATTTAACAGAGGTAGTCATATTAAGATCAAGGAAAGAAATCAACTGAAGAAGGCTAATAAAACCCAAAAAGCCAGAAGTTCTATAAAACAAATGAACACAGTAATTAGGACTGTCCGTAGAGATACACGCAATATAACAGAAGTAAACAGGATATATTACTGTGCAGCTAAATTAATAAGAGATAAAATTCTACCACAAGAACACTGGGCAGTAAGGGAAAGGAAGGAGAGAAACTGAATACCATCATGGAAGTATTGAATAGAGAAACAGATAAAGCAGTTAAGACAAGAAGTGTCACTCTTAGAGGAGTATAGAAGAGGGAACAGATCAACAAAAATACTCAGAAAGATAAATGTGATAAAAGCAATGTACAATATTATAACAGATCAGGAGCTATCATGCACTATTGCAAATAATAAACTAAAAAATATCAGCACAGGCAGAAAAAACTTAGAAAATACACATATAAATATAAAGGAAAAGTACAAAATAAGCAATTTATTGATGACCCCAAAAGGTTTTATAGAGAAATGGGAATTAAGGTAAAAGGAATTGAAAGGCCGCCCAAAAAAGAAGAAATAGAAACATTTTGGAGAAGTATTTATGAAGATCATGTGGAACATAACAAAGATGCTAAATGGATAGAAGTAGAGAAAAAGTATGACGTTCAAAGGTACAGGATATGAAATGTGATGAAGTAACAGCCAGGGAGATTGAAACAAGTTAAGAAAAGCCTCTAATTGGAAAACCCCAGTCCCAGATGCAGTACCCAACTTCTGGATAAAAGTACTAACATCTTTGCACTAAGATTTAGCCATAAGTAAGAACTATTTATATGTGCACTCTGAACAGACATCAGCCTTGCTAACAACAGGAAAAACAATGCTCCTACTTAAGAGTGAACCTGCAAACTACCCTACAAATTATAGCCCAATAACTTGCCTTCCAATGATGTATAAACTACACACCAGAATTGATGCCGACAGAGTTTATAGTCATGTAGGAGAAAACTCAATCATGGCAATAGAACAAAAGGGCAATAAAAGAAAGTTATATGGAACAAAGGATCATCTGTTTCTAAACAAAGTCATAATGGAGAACTGTAAAAAGGGAAGAATCTAAGTATGGCATGGATTGACTACAAAAAAGCATTTGATAGTATCCTACATTCATGGATAAAAGAGTGCTTAAAAATGTATAAGATACACCCTACACTGATCAATTACATCAACATAACCATGAAACAGTGGCAGACCACTTTGCAATTAAGCCATGATAAAGGACAAATTATTATTCCAGGGATAAAAATTCAAAGGGGGGTTTTCCAGTGTGACTCCCTGTCACCGCTGCTATTCTATCTTGCCCTTAACCCTTTAAGTTGTCTACTTAACAAATTAGGCCATGGCTGTAATTTGGCTCCTAGAAAACAACAGTGTAAAGACCTCATATGTTCTCTTTGTCAATTATTTAAAACTGGATAGCTCATCAGATGAGGAACTGAAAGCACAACTGCAAGTAGTCAAAACTTTTTCAGATGAAATAAGAATGTCATTTGGTCTAAATAAATGTACAAAAGCAACCTTAAAGCAGGAAAACTACAGCACCAAGAAAACATCAGTTTGGGGCAAGACTGATATAAAAGAACTTGAGCAAGAGGGAGTGTATAAATATTTGGGAATTGATGAAGATCAACAATAAAACATGAACAAATACAAATAAAACTTAGTAAGGAATATATTAGAAGACTTAAATTAATCCTGAAAACAGCACTGACATCTAGGAACAAAATTCAAGCTATAAACCAATTTGCTCTTCTTGTCCTAATCTACAGTTTTGGAGTGATTGACTGGCCCCAAAACTTGTTGGATAGATTAGACAGGAAAACAAGAAGGATGCTTCAAGCTCATCACATGATTTATAAAAATCAGTGCATACCAAGATTATATATGTTCTCCGTTCTGGTGGAGGTATGGGCCTCTTTGAAACTGACTACATATACACATCTGCAATCGTTGGACTGGACACACATCTGCTGACCTCACAGGACCCAAACATAGTGAAAGTTTTGAAACATGAGAATAAATCTAAGATGACTTCCCTACTTAGTCTAGCATAAGCATATCAGTGTCAAGCAGGAATGGAAATAAAACCAAAAGTAGATAAAAATCAGGCAGCAACTGAATGTGCCAAAAACCAAAAGAAAGAATATAAGGTGAAGGATCAGATGAGAATGCAAGAAATGTGAAAAATGCATAAATATAGTTGCAAGTATAGAAAACTTCTGGAACAACCTCATGTTGATCAAGATCGAATGCAGGAATGGTTAAGAAGAGGTAAATTTAAACCAAAAGATGAAAGGTTAATATTGGCGGCCCAAGACAGTGGGCTACATACACATTGGTTTACAAAGTCCATTACAAATGTAGGTTTTGTAAAACAGAATTGGAAACAGTCACACATCTCATTGCTGGTTGTGACATGCTAATGGCAGAAGGATTGTATACTAAAAGGCACAATAATGTGGCATGGCTGTTGCACTGGGGATTGTGTAAACATTATGGTACTGAAGTGGCTGAAAAACATTGGAAACATGAACTACAAAGCATCATAGAAAATGATGAAGTCTACATCACATGGGATTACCCATTACCAACAGTTCAAAAGACAGATGCTAGAAAACCACATATAGTGGTCCATGAAAACAAGACAAAAGTAGCATTGATATTGCTACACCCAGTGACTACAGTGTCTTGTATACAGAGACACACAAAGTCATAAAATATCAAGATATGCAGGCAGAAACAAGAGTAATGTAGAAGAAAGATACCCAGACAGCAGCAATAGTAGTAGGAACAACGGGTCTTATAAAAAAGAATTTACAATCGTATTTAGATATGTTACTAATACATGTAACTTCATATGAATTGCAGAAGGCATCATTACTGGGCACATTGTGGGTGCTGCAAAGAGCACTTTTGGCTGACATCAAAGATTGAAACAATACTAATTTCATGAACTTTAAAATACTTTGAGTTAGGAATAGGGTCCATTCCTATCATGGTATTAGAAAACCAAAGGATTTGGAGAAATTTAAAAAAAAAAGTTTTACCAAGGCATGCTGAGACTGGACCCTTTTTTTCAGGCTACTGAACCAGTTTTGGTGCCATCACTAAATATTCTAGTCTAATTCAACTATCCATCATGAAGTCTGAAACAAATATGCCAAACTAGATTGGTCCTATTACTGAACCCTGCGGTAGCCCACTAATTAATGACACTTTTTCAAATATTTTCCTCAAAACTGATAGTATCTTCTTACTGTCAGTCTGTCAGATGTTTTTCTATCTACCTTATCAATGAGGAGTGTATTTCTCACCTCTGAAGTTACCCACCAGCTTCTTAAGCTATTGGGAGGTGGCATTTTGTCCTGGTCTGCTTCTCTTCCCAGTTTACCTATAAAGATTTGTTTAATGTTTATCTTACTTAATTTAGATGTTTGTTTCTCTTTTGACATCTCCTACTATAAATGCCTTCACATTTCTTGTTCCTGTCATTGGTATGGGTATCTGCCACACTCCTTCCAATACCTCTTATACTTTTTGAATGCCAGATTTTCAATCTTGACATTTTTGCCTGATCTAATAACTAATCTTTGTTTTGCAAAATGTTGCTTCATACAATGATCAACAGCTTCTCTGATGAAATATACAGTTTTCTTCATTTTTTCAACTATTCTGAATTGCATATTTGCTACTGTAGTCCTTAGGCATGCTTGTATTTAGCCAAAGTCAATCCTTCATTAAGTCCAGTACCCTTTCTTCTGTACGGTTTAGATTTTTTGTGAACCACATTGTTTAGCAATCCTTTCTGCCTAGATGACTACCCAGTTTTACACTTAACATCAAGTCCTTGCCCCTCTCTTAAGAACAAAATACAAAATATTTCTCTCTTCAGAAGTCTGAAAGATAACTTCTCTGAGGCATGCCTCCTGAATGGCACTACTGTTTGATTTAGAAGCAGCAAGGGTGCCTTAGGTGCCATCTGCCATACTTAAGTACACAGTGAGTGATACATCTCATAAGGCTACTGGTCTAAGATTACTATCTAGAATATTACTGTTATCTACATCCCATTGGGGGGGGGTGAAGAAATTTATAATACAGAGTGAGTTATCATCAGGATAACCCAACTTGAACCTTATTTTATTTCTCATTAAATCATCAGCAAGAAAACAACTCTTATGACAGACACAGAATTAAAAATATTCGCCTACATTTCATAAAGGCAGCTATTTTAACAAATTAATAAGATAAAGCATACTATGGTACATCTTCCATTTATTTTGTAAATTGTTGCTCAGTACTACTCTTTGTTATTTTACTCATTTCTCTGTTGTTTACTATTTATTTCCATATACACTTCTTTTATAAATACAGCTTCCTGAAAGAGCTCATTTCAGTTATATCTGGGTTAAGTGGTTGGTCATATGCCTATGAACATACTAACTGTTACAAAAATAGCATAGCAGTAGCAGGACTAAGCTACTGTAATAGTCACTACTTTACTGTACTTCAGTGGAAGACACATCACATTTCTCGCTACAGTATAGATACTAGAGGGCAAACATGAAACTGTTCAACATAACTGCTTTTGTGTGGTCTTAACAAGGAGAGTGGACTTGGGAGAAAACAAGAAAAGTTTCATAATAGTTCCTGGTGTCAATCCTGCTCTAATATGAAATACACCAACAGGCAGAATGGTTGCTAGAAGTTAGCACTGCTGTCTCACAGTTTTTACTTCTCTAGTTTGGCTCCTACCTGTGGCACTTAATTTTCAGAGTTTGCATGTCTTTCTGTTACCTCTATGGATTTTCATCCAGTGGTCTGGTTTCTTCCCACATTCCAAAGACTTGTTATTCATTGACTTGGTGATCCTCCACAGTGTGGGAGTGTGCAAATGTGCATATAAGCATGTTGTGTGTGTGCATGAATGTATTCCAAGTATGTGTGGATGTGTGTGTATGCATGTATGTGGCCATTTAAATGGGTCTATATCACGTAGTCGAAGTATGACAACTTTGAACGTCATATGGTTGAAACCATAAGTTTGAAGCTGTCATACTTCGACTGTAAAAAAAAAAAATAATAAAAATAAAAAGAACGTACCTGAGGGTTGTAAGCTGGGGGCCAAACCCCCTGCACCCACCACGTGGGAGGCTGCGCCCCCCACCCCCGCTTTTTAAATATAGCAACTCCAAGGTCGCGCTACAGTGCAGTAAAGGAAATTTTCTCTTTACTGCACTGTAGCACGACCTCGGACTTGGTATATTTATAGAGCGGGGGGGGGTTCAGGGGGGCTTGCCCCCCTGCATACAACCTTTTATTTTGTTTTCCCTTTTTTTAAATTTTTTTACACATAGTCGAAGTTCTGCAACTTCGAACATATGTGTTCGTATATATGGTAGTCGAAGGTACGGAACTTCGACTATGTGATATAGACCCCATTTAAACATGTATATCTGAATGCATAAATTTATTTTATTGTATCGACATTTGATTACCAGGAAAGTCTGACTGATAGGAGCCCATTTTCAGCAGAGGTCTCAGGGAGAAAAACTCCAAAAGTATTACAAAACATTTTAGTTAATTAATAATTTTACAATCTCCAAAAATAATACAAAAACATATACAGTTTAAATAATTATACTAAATTAGACATAACATGAAAACATTGGTTAAGAATAGATACAAGTTAATATTTAGAGAAATTTTAACCAGTTTATACAGCAATTAAAGGTAAGTTAGTATAATACAAAACAGGAATTGCAATATGAAGCAACAAGAAAAGCAGGATTATGGTATATTTAGAGTATATGTATGTGTGGGTGGGTGTGCCTGTGTGTGTGTGTGCTCACACAGATTGTCAGGATAGGATCCAGCTTCTTTTCAATGCTGACCAGGAAAATGGGCATTGGAGAATGAATGAATCAATGGTTGCTATATACCCTGAAACCTTGTACTGTTCTATTATGATTCATCAATTACTAAGATAAGGAAAGAAGTGTACAGCTGTGCAGTTCCTGTTAGCTTATCATTAATGTCTCTTGGTAGAAATAATGGTTTGAAATTTTGGGACAATGACTGCAGCCATAACTGAAGAATATAAGAATTGCAGAGCCTTGCTTTTAATACATATTTGCTTTTTTATCAGCAGAACATTACAACAACAAGCCAGATAACATAGAAAAGCTTAAGTGGAAGAGACATCACATCTTTTTCACAGCTACAGTCCATTCAACATCAAAATAATGTATTAGATCATTAAGCAGAGAAAACTTTGACTTACTCTGGAAACCACTTGGCAT